>NC_135497.1:121280112-121523263 GCF_052857255.1 Amblyomma americanum | reverse complement strand
CCTGGAAATTTACCACTCCTACTTGATCCCCTATTGCTCCATTAGCCTTTAGAAAATAAGCAGAGTGGTTGTGTAAAATACTGTAGCTCTCAAACAGTGCCAATAGTGCTGTTGTAACATGCCTGGCTTTGTACCAGTTGACAAAAGTTTCAATCCAGATAATTTTTTCTTGTTTTGCAACTAGGCCATTTTGTAATGGCCTGATACTAAATGGACACTGAGCGTTTTGGCAGCACAGACACGCCTGTACAATGTCATCTGTGTATGCATAAGTGTGAAAGTGCTACACGCCACCCCGCTACAGTGTGGCACCAGCTCTAGACAAACTCCTTTCCGAACCTACACCACAGGAACACCTTTTTCCTGTCACAATACCCCTCTCACTGCCCATACCACTCCATGTGGGAGTGCCCTACACCCCCCCTCCGACAACCATCAATAACCCACCCCACTAGCTCTTCATGAGAAGCTGTTCTATCCAGCTCTAGCCGGGGCAATTAGCAGTGGCTGATCGCGCGGGCCCGCAGGACAGCAGAAGCTATCAGAGTCATGGACTGAGGACCCCACCTACGAGGACAGGTCTTTTAGTCACCCTTTCTGAAAAAAAGCTTTCCTTCTCCTCCTCCTCCACTGTGAAGTCATTTGAGAAAGAATGCACCCTCACTCTTTATCTTCATCATGAATGAATGAATCAATGAAGGAAAGAACGTGAATATGGCCCCTAGAATAAGAATTTTCAGCTGTCTTCGGAAACACTTCCCCATGTTGCAGTTTCTGAGACAAAATTTCTCTGCTGAACAAAATCCATTTCATTAGTAGAATGATTGCCAGTTAAGAAAAATCCATCTTGTACAATGGCCAAACAGGTTCAGAAGGTTGTTTCATCATTGCATTGCCCATTAAGAAATGAGCAGCAAAGAAAAAGCATAGTGCTTTCAAACACATCAAAAAATGCTGATGATATGCTCACAACGATTTACAAGCTTGTGTACATCTTGTTGGAGACAAAGTTGAATTCATGTTTATTGTTTTGAACATATTTGGAGCATTTTAAATTTGCTGTACTTCTACTTGTAGCATTCTGCTGAAAACAGAGTAGATTCTAAAACCAGCATATGGCAGCATTTGAACATTGAAAAAAAAAAGAAAGCTGGAGGTCAAGCCATATATTACCTACAGATCATTATGTGCTGGAGAACATATCTGGATGGTGTCCTAACATACTTCCATCTAGCTTCCAGAGCTTGTAGAGCTGGTAAAATAATGCCATCTGTTACGGCACAGCAAGCTAAAACTTGCCTAGTCAGGTGTAGGGTTCCAGCAGGTGTGATAAGTGAGAAAATCTTTTTCAAGTTTTGCCACCATAAAATGCTACAAGAGTCTCATAGCTCTTTTGAGTCACCAAAAGGTAACATCAAAGAAAACAAAATGCCTTGATTAGTAAATCCCAGGTGAAGAATAAAAATGTAATGACATTCACGGGCTTTGAATGAAGCTTTTCTGTACCTTGGCATAAATTGTGTAACTGAATACTGCATCAAAACAGTTGAGAGGTCAAAAACATTACGTATTTTCATATTCCACAGCAAAAGTTTGTTATGGAGCACACCATGGTGGAGTGCTTTAGATCTTGAACACCTGTGGTTCTTTTAATGCGCACCAATCATGTTTATGCAAGTTCTACAGAAATAGCTGCATAGGATACAATCGGTGGCTTGAACAGTGTCAAGACTGTCATAGGAAAAAAATCGGCCAGGCCCAATTGATGCGAGTGAAAGGGTGGGAAGTTCTACCGTTGCAAGAAAGTGTGATATAAAAAGTGGCAACCTGCCATCAGAGAGAAGTGATGTCATGTTCACAGGTCAGTCACATGACTTCTTCAGTGCAAAATGCAATGGTCAACCCAGTGCGTTCAGCAAGTGTTCAGAGACACCAAGCTGCATGGCACAGTGAAATACCGCTTGAATGAACTTTTGCAAAATCCCCTTCTAAAATGCAAACGAGTTTCAGTTGAACAAATCTGAGCACACTGCAACCTTCATATTAGTGAGCATTTCGAAAAGTACTAAAGTATTGCTTTCGGGTTAGAATGTGCCATTTTGGCAGACATGCAGCAACTTCAGCCTATCAAACTGCAGACAGTGCTGATCTGAAATTCTGCCCTAGCTGAGAATTTTCAAAGCATGCACACTGTGGATAGCACTGCAGGTACCAACTGCATGTAGAACTGCTGCCTTTCAAAGAATATGCAGGAAGTGACTTCGTTGAGACACCTGCAAGACTTGACTTGCTTAGAGAACTTTACAGTCTCAGAAAGAAACAGAAGAAGAACCCGTTTCAGAAGAAAGTGACAAAGTATTTCATATCTACTCTTGCAGCCAAGAAAAAAATTACCAACTAGCCAGCATCAATACGAAAATATTTTAGCAGGAGAGGCAATAATGTGCTTGGAAAAGATGAAAATGCTTGCCATCCAGCAGGCATCTCTACTCGAAAAAGTGTGCAAAACCACTGATAAACTCACTCAGTTTGTGACGATAGAAATACTGCGTGCCAAAATCCAGGAGGAAATTTTATCAAAAGTGCCAAGTACACAACAGATTGTGAAGTTTTCAGTTTTGTGAAAGCTGCCTTCAAGAACCATATATGAATGCTCGATATAGACTGTATTTGGCTACATAAGCTGCTGTGCACTCATTTTAGTGCAGAAAAATTTCACTTAATTGCACATGTCCTCAGGGCCCTATGAAGTTTGCTGAAGTGGTACCTCGCTGTATTACAGCACTACATTTGGGTACAAATCAAGAATGAAGCGCCAAATGCCAATCAAAGGAGGCTCTCCAGCCAATTGCATTGACCTATTGCTACCACATCGCAGTTCATATGTGGTTAATACCCTTGTCATGCTAGCGTGACAGGCGATTAACTTATAGTTACTTGGGATTAAGCATGCATTAACCGTGACATCACAAAAATCACTGTATGCCACTGGCGGAGAGCTTCCTTTGAGAAGCATTTGATGCTTCATTCTTCAGTTGTATCTGGCTATAGATCTTTCCGGTCTGTGTGCCACCATATTGCTCACTGGACTCCTTTTTCCACCTGTCACTATGAAGCAGTCACTGGGCGTCGCCTTATTGTTTGCTAATACATAGTGCTCCCCTGCCGCAGGCACGGTGGATTGGCAATGCAAGGTATAAAAAAGCAGTCTGTATGGCGGTGCACAGGTTGGAGAGGTGTACAGCTGTTTTAGCCTAGCCCTCCTGGTTTAGTCATCATTGGAGTCATTAGAGTCATCCTGTCCGCATGCCATCATCTCCTCCTTCTCTGTCCGACAGGGAGTGGAAGAAAGTGAGGGGAAGCTGGGAGGGAAGGAAGGAGAGAAAAGGGGAGTGGAAGAGGAGGAGCAGTAGTGAGAGGTGCCGAGTACAGATGACATGTGAGCCCATGCGGGAAGAGCAGTTGCCAGCACACACAGGTGTCCCCAATGGGCGGCTCTTGCACACCTCCGCTGGCGCGATTAGGATGCTCCACATTATCAGCATCTATGCGCCTGCTCCTGCACAGCAGTGATAGCCGCAGTGAAAATAAAAACGTCTGTGGCGATGTGGCGTATCAGTTGCATTGTGAGAATGGCTATGGATGCAGTTAAGATGGGACGTCATACTCGGAATGCTGCACCTATGCGAGGCCACAAACACAAGCGTGTGGCCTGTCTGAACACTCTAGGGAGGAGAGAAGAGAAGAAAGGGAATTTTAATGAAAGAAAGGCGGAGAGGTCGGCCGGTGGTAACAGGGCCCTGGCCTGCTACTCCACACAGGGGAAAGGGAAGAGGAGGAAAAGGAAAGTGTGAATGAAGGCTGATGATGGCATAATACAATGAGTTTCACGGGTGATGTCTATGCACACGCACACACACACACACACAACACTGGCTGGCGCTCGCATCGCGGTTACTGGACACACATAAAACTCAAAACTGGTGTCTGCAACACAACACCGACACATGTCATTAACCATGTAGGTTGTGCACAGGCGGTCACAAACGAGTATCCAGGCCTGTTTCACACAAAAAGTTGAGCAGGGCTTTTGTCACACGCCACCAATCAGAACGTCTCGTCCTTGCGCCCAGAAGAGTTTCCTCAGAGAGAGGGCGAGAGTCCAGGTTTTTCACGGTCGCCTCCAATGTTGTTCTTTCAGAAGTATACTTCGGGCACGCGCAAAGAAGGTGTCCAATAGTCTCTGGTGTGTTGCACTGTGCGCAATTTGGGTTACTTTCGATGCCGATCTTGTGAAGATAGTGTTTGGTGTAGGCAACGCCAAGCCGTAGCCGGTGGAGTAAAGTCCCATGACGTCGCACCACCACAGATGGGAAATGTAATCGTGAGCCAGCGTCAAGCTTACACACGCGGTCCTGTTGATGACTCGGATCATGCCAGTGCGACTGCATTGCCGCCTGCATTAAATGCGCCAACAAGGTTCCAATGTCTGACCTTGAAAAGGCTATCTCAATGAAAGCACCATCACTATGTGCCATCCGAGCCTCGGCGTCAGCACGCTCGTTTCCCGCTATGCCGCAACCACAGCTGAGGTGGAGCATTGTGCTAAGAACACTGTGCGCACACGCAAGGTCAGCCACGCCCTTGGGATGCTCCCGCAAATGCGCTGTGTGACAAAATCCTCAAGACCGTGCCCATAAAATTGTCACTGTAATTCTCCCATAACATAAACACTCGTATTGTCGTTTGTTTGGTTGTGGTTTTATGGGGTTTAACGTCCCAAAGTGACTCGGGCGGGCTATGAGGGACGCCGTAGTGGAGGGCTCAGAGTAATTTGACCATCCGGTGTTCTTTAATAACATGCACTGACATCGCAAAGTACACTGCTGGGCCTTTAGCATTTCGCCTCCAGCGAAATACGAATGCTGGGGCCGGGACCGAACCCACATTTTTTGGGTCAGCAGCCGAGCACCATGCACACCACTGCGCTGAGCCACCACCGCAGCGGCTCATACTGTCTTGTGTAGCGTCATCATTTCCTGAACCAGTTAGCGCTGACCACTACGGGTAAGCAGCTGGAATTTTTTCACTATGCCAGCAGTGGTTATTTGGCAAGCTTTGCTAACCTCGGAGGAATTCCAGCTTGAGATACATATGTATGCAAGGTGGGTTTGTCATACTCAATGAACCATCAAGGACTGTGATGCCAGTGGGATGTTGCCTTCGTATGTTCACTCTACCTGAGAGGATTCCCAAGCTGGCCACGTTTGTGAAAAGTTATGTTCAGAAGAAGGCTAAGAACCTCTTCTTGAAGCCAGTCAGTCAAAACTTACCCAATGTGCAGAAGGCACACTGCCTTACTTGGCGTTTTTCAAACAACCTGATGTGCAAGGAGGAGTCAGGTCACCTAGTGCTGTCTACCTTATTTGCAGATTTTAGCAAACATTGTGAAATTGTTTTTGAATTTTCACTGCAATGAAATGCCGCTACTGAAGCTGGGAATCGAGCCCACTGACTGCTTAGCACCAGAACACAATAGACGCTGGAGCAGGTCTTGGAAAAGGTGTGGCACTCTGTGGAACTAGTATGACTACTCAAGGTTACTTTATGCTTTGTTGAGGTTATGCTTTTATTGCAAATATGCTCCGTGTCCTCAGGTCACATACAAAAATGCAGGTGTAGTAATCACTTTTATTAAGTTTGACTTGGTCTTCAGAAACAAGACTGCAAAGGTTTGATACAAATGTAGTACACGTTTCTCGAAATTCTTGGAATGTCTGCAAGACTGTTGCTCCACGAATTGCATAACAAAGATGAAGAAAATCAAAATATTGGCACTGACATGCCATTTCTGTATACAGCAAGGTAGTGTACAAAACAACTCAACATGGATGCATGCTGCTGGCCAGTTGTATATTCTCCGTGCCAATGCTGAGTCTCAAGCCAGTCATATCAACTTCCACTTCGTGTATGGTAACTTTAGGCATTCCCTGCACAAAATAACAACCAGAAAGAACAATATTAGATTCAGCAAAAACATGAGACCTACAGCAGCACTCATTTATTAACAATTATGCAGTTGCCGTGTGCGCCACTCAAAAAACAGTTACTGCACTTTGCCCTATTTCTACCTACAAATCCCTACAACTACTGCTACTGCTACTACTACTACTATTAGTACTACTACTATGTATTGCAATTCAATGTTAGACACCAAGGGTAGAATGCTTACCCCCATAGCTTTATTCGATTCAGAACTGGTTCATGGCACCAGTCCTGAAAAAGTGTCGCTGGTGCTAGCGCACAGAACCAGTTCTGTGGTGCAGGTGCAGCGCATCAGCAGGCAGCGCCACACCTTATGTGCAACAATTTTCAATCGAGCGCGTGCAGGCAGCTCTTGTCGTCTGCTCGCCATGGAGGTGTTCAGTGGTGCAGTTCTCGCGTGCGTTTCTTGAGTGCGGTCACTTTTGTGCATAACTAGACTTGCGTCGTCCATGGAATTGGCCATAGCCGACGACGGGGACATCACATATAGTTCCTTGTTATGGAGTAGTTCTACTCTTACGACAGTGAATACCAGGAAACCGACTCAGTGCTGTCCTTTGCCGCAACTCACTTGTTTGGACCGATTTCAGCCGAATTCCAAAGTACTGTAAAAGCGTGGTTGCAATTGCTACTTCAATTTCGAGTTCATGAGGCTCTTCTGACTATCTAGAGAGTCGTTCGAAGAACTTTCGGCGCGATTCAAGGCCCAGCATATTTCCCGACGCCTATAGGACGGCGCCCACAATTTACCGTTGAGAGCCTGCCTCGCTTATTTAGCTCTTTATAAGCAGATTAAAAGCTACCTCGCTGCTTTGCGTGCGCCCGGCATCCTCGTAGCTGCAGCAGAATTAATGTCCAGGCAGCGGTGAACCAGCAGCATCTGCCTGCATGCTAGCACTGCAAGCAGAGGTACCGGCGCCGGCAAAACACGGCCGCGATTCGCCCTGCCCATATTTTTCCAACAGCCCACATGCCATTGTTGCACCGTCTGAAAAAAAAAAAAAATGTTTTGTGTGAACTCACAGGCACACGGACGGCTTAGCTATCTGTTACAAGTAGCAGGTACAACAAAAAAACACAGAACGTTACCTGCTGTCACGTATATTTCAGCGTATTTTCTTGCAAAATGACATAGGACCCGTCGACGACAGCGAAGACCTCCCTCAATTCACCATCAATACTTACGAGCATGTCAGCGTCATCTGCGCGTCGTCTACTCAAAGCTGTCTGCATGTGCATAACTTTCCTGCACCTCCATCGCGGACGGTGCCAAGGTTCCTTGCACCACAGTGACACCACAACTGTGCCAAAATCAATCGTGGACAGTGGTGCAGGGGGCGCTGTGAATCGAGGGCTTTGGTGCAGCGCACCGTGAACCGGTGCCGGCAGTGCAGAGAACCACGGCTGAATTGAACAAAGCTTATGTCTAGCAGGTTACACCTAATTTATTCGGTACTATAGTCCAAGCATACGACAGTGCAGTTGCGAATTTTTTCACCATATAAAGTGTAAAGCTTACATCGCGAATACGAAAGAACCGGTGTTTATCCAGTCCAAAAACAACTGCTGATGCTAAACAAGCAAGTATTCAAAGGCATTAGCTGTGCACTAAGAATGAGGCGAACTAAGTGAAATGCTGTAATTAAGAACAGAAATATATAAATTCTGTATTTTTACATTTTTCACACTTGAGCTCTGTTACCGGTCGCTTATACAACATTATTTCTTTACAACAAGTTATTCCTTACAGTTAAAACCAATTTGTAAACGTTAACTACCTTTTTAGCCGAGAGATGCAAATACATAAGTAAAAAATTTTGATGTACTCATATGCATGTAATGGTGCAATGTGCAAAGAAAAACTTGTAGTAGAAAGTTATTCTGCTATGCTGTAAATAAAGCATACGAGCCACTGCATGAACCTGAGGTTTCAGCTGCATGGTTGCAGTGATAGAGACTGTGGTTTGGTTGGTTTATGAGGCTAACATCACAAAGCAATTTGGGCCATAAGGGACGCTGCAGTAAAGGAATCCAGATAATTTCGACCATTTGGGGTTCTTTAACAACCCGCCGCGGTGGCGCAGTGGTTAGGGCACTTGGCTACTCAGCTGGAGTACTCGGGTTCAAACCCGACCGGAGTGGCCACGTTTCGATGGAGGGGAAACGCAAAAAGGCGCCCGTGTGCTGTGCGATGTCAGTGCACATTAAAGATCTCCAGGAGGTCAAAATTATTCCTGAGCCCTCCAATACGGCACTTCTTTGTTCCTTTCTTCTTTCACTCGCTCCTTTATCCCTTCCACATGGTTCAGGTGTCCACCGAGATATGTGAAACAGTTACCGCACCATTTCCTTTCCAATTTTCATGAAACCAATTTTCATTTTTCTTTAACATGCACTGACATCTCATAGTATGGGGGCCTCTAAATTCTCCCCTCCGTTGAAATGCAACCACCGCAGCCAGAAATGAACCTGCGTCTTTCGGGTCAGGAGCCAAAGACCGTAACTACTGAGCCACGGACGCAGCTGATAGAGGCTATGGTTCTGTGAGCACGGAGCCATGACCTATTCTACAGAATCTGTTTGCACTAGTATATAAAAATACATGTTTACTTCACTGCCCAGAAAGGATTTCAACAATGATGTAATGTTTCTAAATATAACACATCCTTTTTTTCATGTTTTCATTAGTTCCCTAATTCTTAGGCTCTAACAGACAAGGAATAATACTACATACTTGCAAAGGTGGAAAACCAACAACATGGCATTATAGCACTGTACTGGAACGGCATGTCAGTTTTTACAAAGCCATAGCTCAGGCTACATGGGGCAACCCAGTAATACACGGACTTGTACACTTAGGCTAACAACCTTTAAAAACTCCTTTGTGTATCCTGCTGGCTTGTGTATGCCCAAACCCTGCGCACACATCACATCATGAAACATCTTGCCAGGTTAGCAGAAATAATGAAGGATGTAGCACTGAGAGAGCACACAGAAAAGGCGAGGACAGGATGGGCGCTACAAAGTGTCCACCCTGTCCTCACCTTTTCCGTGTGCTATCTCAATGCTACGTTCTTCGTTAATATATTATGTCTGACCAACTGGCCCCTCAGTATACTTTGTTAATGCTAGCTGAAATCAATAGAAAATCACTGTCATATGAAAACTGAATAGCAAAAAAAACGTCCAGTATGTTGATTGTACATACATGCTCCCTGCCGAAGGACAGAATCAGCAACCCTGCTACTGTGTTAGCATATGGTACTCATTTCATTTTTGTCACAATAGACGATGGCATCTGTCCCATTGGAACCAGTCATGTGACTCACTTTCTTAGCATCGGTGATTTTCTGAGAGCTTAGGATGATTCAGGCAGATAACAATACCATGTGCGTTCCTGAGAAAAACGATCTTGTCCGACATCTCGTGAGCAAAATTTGGACTCGCAAAGCATACCCCAATGGAGAACATCACTCCCGCACGACCGGCGCCAACTTGTTTACTTTCTGTCGTTTGTAAATGGTGCACACAGCTCTCATTTGTGCTTTCTCGCTATTGTTCTGTCCGAACTTCTCACTATCTTCTCCCTGTCCCTTTTATGTCCGCCGGCCGCAGCTTGGGCGCTTAAGATATCAGATAGTAATTGGCATGGCCGGCTACATCTTTTTTTGTTCTGTTTTGTACTGTTTTTAATAAACTACTACTACTATATGACAGGATCACAGTCCTTACAAATGGCAGATCAGCTATCATAGAACTCAAATAACCATAAACAATGAACCAAACAGTAAAACACATCAACAATTTGAGAGGAGCATAAAGGCCGTTCTCATCAACAGAGCAAGAAGGGGAACCAGAACACTCACGAAATTGCTGGTGTATAGAACTATTTCCACCAGAAGCAAGTGAGCCCCTCAAAAACCTCATTCAGCCAAATATGCAAAAGGACCATTTGCAAGAACCTTAGTCAGAAGAAGCTCAAGAACTCCACAACTGAGAGAATCCCACACTGGCTAGCTACATACAAAAGCACATGTCTTGGCCCCTAAACAAATATCTAATGCCACTGTGATCATACGTCATAGCTGTGTGGCTGCAGTACAAAAAGAAAGGCCTGCTCAAGGACTGAGTAGGAGCCGCCTACAGCCAACTGCTCTCTCCCTAAGCAACAGATGAGGCTTACCACTCACGACCTCATCTGGAACTATGAAGGCACAAGTATACAAAGACCCCAACACATTACTGCAAGAGTTAAGGAGGGATGTGGAAAATGGCCAATTCAGTAAAAATTTACGATTTGTGTGTGTGTGTGTGCGTGCGTGCGTGTGTGTGTGTGTGTGTGTGTGTGTGTGTGTGTGTGTGTGTGTTGTGTGTGTGTGTGTGTGTGTGTGTGTGTGTGTGTTCATAAGCCATGTGCCTTCATCTGTCTCATGATGAAAAATTTTAGCAAAATGTGCAGCAAGAATTTAGAAAAAGAATTTTTTTTATGCGTGGTTATTAAAAATGTGAGCTTCTCGTGAGCTTTTTCTGATGGTTCTGACACATCATGAATTCCGCGGGCATCCTACGACGAAGCACCACCACCTTTGTATCACCATCAACAGGAGAAATGAGGAGATCAGAGCTTCTGTTCCAATGCCGCATTTCTCTGACCGAAAGCAGAAATATAACAGGCGATAAACAAAGCAAACGAGGGAATAAACTTTAAGGTTGGTTTTCTTAGCTTTCACTTTTGCTGTGATTGCTATCACTCCTCCCTTCAACATTTCATAATGAATGACAATAGAATGATTGTTTATTGTGTATGAATCCTGTGACGCTGACGAGTGCAATAAACCTCTCGATTTTTCTCTGTATGCATGCAATAATTTTTGAAAGTTATCTCTGCAATAAACGTTTTCATGTAAACATGCATTCTGGAGTTTAACTTTTATTTCTATGAGTACTGGGCATCTAAAAAAGAACTAATAGCTTTATTACCCAGAACGGGGCTTTGTGAACATGCTTACATAAAAGACCTGCGCACTTTCTCCTTAATTATATAAGGGTCTTTGAAAGGGACCCTCAATGAAGATGTGGTATGCCCAGGATGTTAAAGGATGCTGCTTCATGAGTATCCTCCAGAATATATATTTTTTTAAGTGTTTTGTAGAAACTGATGTTATCTGTAGTCAAAATTTCGATTTCAGTGTCTTTGCGCCTTTTCTTTCCTCTCCTCACTTTTTGCACACTCAAAGGTCTGCGCTTCTCCGCCAACTCCACCCACGCGGCCCTACCCACTCGGCCCCACCACTGGCTGCTGACATGGGCGCGAATTCCCCCGGGGGCGGGAGCTTTGTGACCCACAGGAGCGATGCGGATGACTGGCTGCGGTCATAGTAGCTGCATGACGTCTGAAAGAATCTAACGAATAGATATCCCTTAACAAAGATATGCAGGAGCGTGAGACGGAGAAGGGTGAGAGAATGAAAGAGTCACCGGAAAGTCTGCCAATTTTCTAGCATGCTTGCGGGTTCTCTGCTGCTTGTAGAAGTGCATTATTTGGCTCAGGTGTTTACAACTATACAATGTAGTAAATGAGCGAGTGTATGTACTCTCTTCAGAAGGTGTTTCAGAGGCACTTTAACACCTCGGGGGTGACATTAAGAGGGTGTTAACTGTAATTACTAAACAACTATATTAGCCAGCTCAAAATAAATTGCAGTTCTGATATCTGCATAAAAATTTACGTATCTGTGCCAAATTTGTTTATATTCATGCATAAATAACTAACATAGCTTTTAATTGTCATGTCGCTGCTTGAGGCTACACAAAAGAGAATTCTGAGCTCGTCTTTTTACCACAGGAACTCGATCTACACGCTCCCGAGTGTTGTCAGAAACTCAAAATGATATTGCTCTGTGCGGCCATATCAAATAATTAAACGTCCCGGCTCCCACCTTTTTTTTTTAATTGAACGCACAGAGTAGGAGTCAACCAACGCATGGAGTGCCTTTCAGCTAGTCGCGTGGCAGCTTGCTGGTATGCCATTGGCAGAGTAACATGTAATGATACACGCAGTGATCTTCGAAAATGTGCGCATTGCTAGCAAACCGAATGACAATTGGAACAAAACACAATGGTGTCCCACAGACCACACGAAAAAGTGTAGATCCACAGATGCCACGGGATCGCAAAACAGGGAAGTGGGACAGACATGGGACCTTCGAGAAAGGGGAACTGTGATCAGCGATGCATCATAAGGAAAGAAGTGAGGCGTGCGCTTCTGCCAGAGCAGACGGTGCAGTGCGTTACCCTGCGGCAGCAGGCGAGGAAAAAACAAGGTCCGACTGCTTCGGGCTTGTTTTTCGGTGACATGTTCTCTGAACCACCAAATATGCAGTGGTTTCATGAAACTATTACTTCTGCTTTGTCCAAAAAGAGAAGTAAAAGTTACTATGGCTATCCTCACGGTTTTCACTTGCCAAATGAAAGGTGACAAGGCCGAGTCTCACAAAAGCAAAAAGTCCATGCGTATTCTTATTTCCGTGGGATTAATTTGAGTCTATGTTGTCTGTGACTGAAACTATTTATTCGTGAAAACCCAAAAAACTAAACAGAAGTGAAAAGCCAGAACGCTATTTAGTGCAACTTTAATGTGCATCAGGAATAGACAGGCCCTTCTCATTTTGTCCTTTCCACTGTGCTGGAGGGCACAGGCTCTTGCCAGCACTTCTAGCTGCTTGTGGTGCTTTTCCCTGTCAGTAAGCTGCAGATATATATTTTTCCTGCACAATAAATCTGGCAATGAGTGCTAGTTTAGCTGCATAACCTGCAGAGTTCGTTTGGCCCACTTTTGTTGCTGCTTGTCTCCCATTGGCAAATGGCATTCATTATGATGATGGAAACCAGTTAAAGGGCCCCCAGAAAGGGGCTTGCAATAAAGTTGCGATATGTCTGGGATGTTAAAGGATGCTGCTACATAATTATCCTCCGGCAAGATTTTTTAAAATGCGTTTTGTGGAAGCTGAGTTGAGTTATATGCAGAAAAAATTTAAACTTCCGCGTCTTCGTGCCTTTCCCTCTCCTCTCACACGCCAAAACGGCAGCGCTCCTCCGCCGGCTTCACCCATTTGGCCCCTCCCTTAACTCCAGTGGTTGCGGCGCACGCGTAGTGGCTTGTGACCTCTGAAAGAATTTGGCGCTGTGAACCAAAGATAACTTCCGGCTGCTGACGTCAGATCTCCGCGCCAGATCTCCGCACAAAAGCCCCGCACCGCACGTCGCCGCGAGGTGTGAAAGCGGGAATATTTGAAAATGTGTTGTAAATTTCCCGTTCGCTTTTGAGGTCTCGTATGCGGTATGGACACTTGGTGGCCTCATCTCTACATAGTGCAAGCATTTTAAAGCCAAGCTCAAACACCCCTTTCTGTAGCCCTTCAATAGCTGCCACCTGTATGCCCTGACATGATAGCAAGTCGAAATAAAAGTAGTTGTTTGACAAAGGGCACAAACTGGCAAAAAACTTCTGGAGTAGGCTGGCAGGTCCTCTGCTAAATTTAGAACAGCTACATATCCAATCATATTATAATCAGGACGTCATCAGTGACGAGGCAGGCCTGCTTACTAGTATTTTCAAAAAAGTGTCTTAGGACACTTTTAGTGCCTTTCCTTAATGGCCTGACTGACTTAATCCCCTCCCACCTGCATTGCTTGCATTCCCCGTGTCATGAAGCTCCACCTCTGCTTCAAGAAAAATTATTCATTAATGCAAGCAAAATACACATCCTAATGCAATCTCTGTGTCAGCTTCAAGTGTAAACAAGTGAGAAGCAAGCAAAAAGAATTTTTTTGTACCAGTGGCCAAAGCATTCAAATGCCTATATATGTGAGTAACCAGCAAACCAAGTTCAGTTTAGGATGCAAAACCTTTCACTGTTAGTAGAAAGACATAGAAGAACATAGAAGTGCAGTCAATCCCACATCACAAATGGTGGAGTACTATAGCATTAGCCCTTCTACCTGTGATCTGTCCAAAAGCCTCTGAATGAAGCCTGCCTGGCACGACTCCTTGGCGAGGGCACAAAGAAAGCCACCACCGCCTGCGCCCAGCAGCAGCTGGCCATGCACATATGGTTTTAGAAGCCCCATGAGGCGTGCGACGAATGATGGCTCACAGCCAACAGCCAGAATCCTTTTCAATTGCCAGTAATGGTCCAGCCACTTGCCACTTGCCTCGAGGTCACCTGTGGGAAGATAGCCAACATAACTCAACAAGCAGGGCTTGTATGACCATCTGTAGTGATTTACAATGCACTTTTACCAGCTTGTTCACACTTTATTTTTTTCATTCCTTGCTACTAGAGGAGCTCATCAAACAGAAAGGTAGCTCTCTGTGTTCAAGCAGAGATAGCAACACTCTAAACAAAAAGTACATAAAAATGAATAGAGAACTTAACAAATAACAGTTAGGAAAGCTATGAGAAAAAAGAATACAAGACAACACAGTAAACTACAAAAGATGGGTGTTTACTTAAGTGCATGCCACAAGCCTTGAAAAACATGCATAACTACAACAAAGGAGAAGAAATTCGATACTTAACTTTTAACACCAATGAATGACAAATGAAAATTTTTGCTATTATCAAACATTCCAATGATTTCAACTGCCAAGCATAAGAAATAGTTGTCCTTGTTTTTAGACAGTAAACTGTGTGACCACCTGAAAATGTTAATTCAGCACCATGCGCTGGCTTAATCAGTTCCAATCAATGCCAAAAAATGAAAAAAAAAAACTTCAACCCGACAAATACTTGTTTAAGTAAACATCCATTAGCAAGAAACATCACATGCAAAGTGAAAAGAACACGCCATTAGTAGCTTAGTTTCTGAAACATGAACTGGCACGATGACCACATCATATGACTACAGTGAACTCTCACTTCAGTGAACTTCAAGGGACCGAAGGAAATAGTTCACTTAACTGAAAGTTCACTAAACTGAATATTTACTAGACCAACATAAGACATGGCATACAGAGTCAAAAGTTTGAAGTGCAATTCATGGAGCATAAGACATGGCATCCATAGTGTTAAAAATGTGTGAAGTGGAATTTATACATAACAAGTACAAGGCGCATAACAGTTAGAATGCTGCCTTTCTCACTTTGAAAAAAAAATCTGTAATCTTCTTCTGCACTCGTACTTTTAAAGCACAGGAAGTAGCAAAACTGTCCAGAGCCAATGTTTTTGCACACTTCTTCTGGCACAGCTTGCTGTTGAGACACAAAGTCTCTCAACTTTCCAATGCACCCTACAACCTCAGCAAGAGTTATAGGGCTTGAAACTGGCTCTGCAGTTGCCTCTTCTTCGTCGCACTCTTCTTCTTCAGGACGAACACTGGAAACAATCTTCAGATCCGTCTGTCCAGCACAGGTAATCAGTGCACTGTAAACGAAGTACTATTGCTATCGACGTCCAGCCGATGACAGATCTCTGTCCACATCGCGGAGTCTATCATCTCGTCGTGCTGTTCCTCAGGCTCGTATTCATTGCTCAGGGGGGAAAGGCCAGATTTCTGCCAGCAGTTTCTAATGGCGGCCGGCGTTACTGACCACCAGGACCCTGTCACCATCTCGGCCACCTGCCTGATTGGCCGCCTGTCTGAATTTGATGGGGGCATTGCTGCCAACCCCTAGATTGATCAAAATCCACTAAACCAGTCGCCATCGGTACTCCACTTTCAAGTTTTGAATGATGCCCAGGTCAAGCGGTTGAAGCACAGCCGTGCAGTTAGGCGGAAGGTATTCGACACGCACATTGCTGAAATGGACATCAACAAGGTGGGCTGAGCAATTGTCCACTATCAGAAGAATGTTTCTCTTTGCCTTCCTCATTTTTTCGTTGAGGGTCAGGAGCCATTCGCTGAATATATTCCTGGTCATCCATGCCTTCTGGTTGCTTTTATAGGTACATGGCAGTGAAGGGAGACCTTTAAAACATTGTGGTTTTGTGTATTTCCCTATCACTAGCGGCTTGAGCTTGTGGGTGCCACTGGGGTTGCAGCACAAGAGCACAGTAACTCTAACCTTTGACAGCTTCCCGCCTTTGCAACTGTCGTCCTTGAAAGCCATTGTCTTGTTTGGAAGAGTCTGATAAAACATACCAGTCTCATCCGTGTTGTAAACGTCGTCAGGTGAATATCCGATAATGACATCGCAAAATTTTTCATCTCTCCAGGTTCTCGCTGCCTCTTGGTTGGCATCCTTGCTTTCGCAGCAAATCGTTTTCCACGCGATCCCATGCCTATCCCGAAATCGTGTAAGCCATCCACTGCTTGCTTCGAAGCCGCGAACGTCCAGAAGAAGAGCAATATCCTTCGCTTTGCCCTGTATCATCGGGCCCGACACTGGAATGTTTTAGGATCGTAGGTCGCGAAGCCATACCGCAACGGCATCGTCCACTTCTTTGAGGTACTTCGCGCAGAGTCGTTTCCTGGTGGGATTCATCGTTTCTCCTTCAAGCTTTGATTTTTGTTTCACAATCGTTGACAACGTCGATGGCGAAATTCCATAGTCCTTTGCAACGTCCACTTTCCCTTGACTGTTGTCCAGGCGCTGAAGGATTTTCAGCTTGTCCGAGAGAGACAACCACTTCCGTTTCGTCGCAATTATCTCGAAAGTGGGCACGCGAATTGCCGTTGTTACTTAAAACTGGAAGGCTGAACAGAGCTGATGAAAAAGGCACCACGTGGGTTGTTTGTGTGCACAATGTGGAACCGAGGAGACTGGAAAGAGACGACGACCATGCCAGGACTAGCCGGTTGGAAAAAAAACAAATCACGTGGTCTGTGGTGTGGCAGATCGCCGCTTTGCTCTGGCGGCGCTGTAAGCGCCAGCGATGTTACTTTGTTCATGGCCTTTGAGATCGCACACACGCTCGTTTTGCACGGGCGATCTCGGAGGCCATGCCTCATTGCTGTTTGTCTTCCGCGCCGCCGCTTTGCCCCAGGGGCGCTGTAGTGCCAGCGACGTTACACTGCCGCTGGAGCGGCGGTTTGATGAGGGCAGGCATCAGTTGCGCCTGCAGTGCAGGGCGCAAAACTTCGTTGAACTGATCGGAAAAATAAGCCTCGGTCCTCTGAAAGAGTTCGTTAAACTGAAATATTGACTGTTCCAAAATTCGTTTAAGTGAAACCTTTTTGCATAGAATCTATAAGAAAACTGCCGGGGATTTTTAAAAAGTTTGTTATTCTGAAATATTCGATAAACCGACGTTTGTACAACTGAGAGTTTACTGTAGCATCAGGTTTCTTCTTGCATAGGCAGAACTGCTACCATGCCCTAAAAGACATTCCTTGCAAATAGGCACAAGTAGCAAAGTAACAGCTGGAAAAACATAATCATATGCAGCTATGCCACATTTGAATGCAAACAGGGTCATGAAACCTGCATGTAAAAGGCATAACCAAAACATGTTCAGCATGAGAAAAATAAATAAAAGAAAAAGGCACTGAAACTTTCAGGCCAAACTTTTGTCACCAAAAGCCATGTAAACTTGAGCTTCAGAACTTTTGTCCTTTTGGCCTCATAATTCAGCTGCCTAGCAAAACAACCCTGAAAATATGGCCACACACACAACCTTTGGCAACTGCTAAAGTGATCACAAGACTGTTGGGATTAGAGTTAACTTGCCTTGTAGGAAAGATTCTTTTACACTTGTCTTGCACAGGTGAAGAAGTTCCTTGAAGCATGATACAACTTTGGTTTCTCTGGTGTACCAGTTCCGGATGACAGTCTGGGATGATGACATTCATTTACCAGCAAGTTGCAAGCACCAGAAAATGTATACCGCCACTATTCACTGCAGCTTCAAGTGCTACTGACAGTACCATGAGCATTAATATGTACACATACACTAAAAGAAGTCTATAGTTTCGCAGTGAAATGCTGTCTACTAATAACTTGAAAGAGGAACAGTTCTAAAGTACAGGCTTCAGCACCAAAATCTGCTGCACTAACAAAGGAAGGTACATCAATACAGATTTTTGCACTAAAATCTGCTAGACTAACTAAACTTGAGACCACATAGCTGTAGGCTACTTGGTAAGGCATTACTGAAGCAAAGGGCTACAGCAGAGGCGAACAGAGGAAGAGGCTCATATTTGTTCTGCGCAACGGCACACAGAAGAAGGAAGAGAAGAAGGACGAACACAGCGCTGTGTTCGTCGTTCTTTTCTTCCTGCTTCCTTTCTTTGGCTGTGTGCCGTTGCGCAGAAAAAATATGAGCGTCAATCAAGAATACCAACTAGCCCAAGAACTCGCTCTACTGAAGAGCAGAGGAAGATATAACTATCACATGGTTGCACCTTTTGCATCATACCATGCAGTTGACGTTCTTCATTTTATTACTGTTAGAGAGTTTTATTACAGCTAAAAATCCAATAACTGTTTAAATCGTTCAGTTTAAAACAAAAATTCAAGTCAAATGCTTTCTTCTGGGCGAGTTCACAAGGAAGGCATAAGATGCAGATACAGTAGACTTCCGTTAAGACGAACCCGGTTAAGAAGGATTCTCAGATAATGGTTTGGTTTATGGGAGTTCAACGTCCCAAAGCGACTCTGGCTATGAGAGACGCCGTAGAGAAGGGCTCCGGAAATTTCGACCACCTGGGGTTCTTTAACGTGCACTGACATCACACAGTACACGGGCCTCTAGAATTTCGCCTCCATCGAAATTCGACCGCCGCGGCCGGGATCGAACCCGCGTCTTTCGGGCCAGCAGCCGAGCGCCATAACCACTCAGCCACCGCGGCGGCTAGGATTCTCGGATAAGATGAACAAGTGAGACCACTTGATTGGTTTCCCCTAGGGTAAATTTGAATAGCGCAAGGGAACGAATACAGGAAGACAGAAAGATAGCAAGAGCGCCTCATGGTAGAGCACCTGCCTCGGCCTCGGGAGGTGGTGGGTTCGACTTCCGCTGCTGGCCAGGTACCCACCAGTTTCCACAAAAAGGGTACAAGCTATGCCTCAGCTTGGTGCTCGGCTTGCATGGCTTGGAACTCAATAACATATACAGGGAAAGGCACCAACCTGGAGAGCTCGTCAGTAGGAACAGAAACCTTCAGAACGGCGACAAAAGTTGTACTGAAGCTTGCGCAGCCCCTCCTAGACAAGGGCTATTGCATCACAACCGACAATTTTTACACATCTCCAGAACTGGTTGACTTCCTGCAGAAGAGATCTACCGATATCTATGGCGCAACACGAGTGACTCGCAAAGACCTTCCTCATGGTTTATCTACGGGAAATCTCAAATAAGGAGAGATACATGCCTTTCAACGGGGCAAGTGTTTGGCTAAACAATGGATGGATAAAAGGCTGGTAACGGCTTTATCCACTGTGCACAGTGCTGAAATAGTGCCGTTCACTGACAAAATGGGCAACCAAGCCACAAGCTATCATGAATTGCAACCATACAATGGGAGGAGTCGACAGGGCAGATCAAATGCTGGCCAGCTATTCAGTGCCCTGGAAACACAAGATCTTCAAACAATAATTGGATGAGGCGACCTACAATTCATTCGTCCTCTACCAGAAAGCAGGAGGCAGAGCATTTTATCTGGAGTACCGGCTGCAACTTGTTGAGGAGACCATCAGCAAGTACTCAAATAACAGTGGTGCCAAGAAGAAAGGGCAGCCAGGATGCCCCCTGAAGCAGTTTGGTGAGAGCCACTTTCCGTCGCACATCCCACCAACAGAGAAGAAGAAAGAACCGACAGGCCGCGGTGTATAGCATGCTACATGAGGCAAGACGCAAACATCTGCAAAGAAACAAGGATCAGGTGCAGGTGGTGCCAGAAGGCCCTCTGCGCCGTGCCATGCTTTGAACGCTACCATACGTATGGCGGTCTGATTTAGTTTGAAGGCAACTATGACGCAATAGAGAATTTTTTGCACGGCAATTCGAAGCTAGCACATTCTGGAATTTCAAGAATTTACTTTTTTATATGAGAATGCACCTCAAAGGCCTTCAGTATGGAGTATTACACGAAGGGGCAAGTAATGACCAATAGAAGATTATTACTGCTGTAAATTGTTTCTGTAAATATTTTTAGGCTTTAAACATGTTACTGAAGCATTTCACATCATAAAAAAATCTGGCAATTTTGGAACATACGTTTTTATTTAATTGGCCCTTAAGGGGTTAAAAACTCTAGGGTCATATTTTCAACAGATGCGGCATCGCAACATGCTTTACTGCAGTGCAGAGATGGCCAGATATTGGCGCAGCACACATATTTGCCTGCGGCGTGCGGAAAGGCGCATGGTGTGCCTGCTTGTGGCGTTGGTATTAGCTATGCTGCTGAAGGAGCGAGATAAAAGACACACGGCTACTCTCCTGGGCACATTCGAAGCGCTTGGAGCAGGATGGAAAGCAAGAGTAAAAAATATAAACACAATTAAATAGCAGCCACTGTGGGATACAGTGAGAGAAACGAGCCGGTGAAAAAAGAAAATTAGACCAATGTCATTTCCAAGTAGGATGACATGAGTTTGTTTCATGCCCCCACCCTTTTAGCTCACCTCATGCACAGTGCCATACATGCTATTTGCAAATATCCTCTCTCTGAGAAGATATTTTATTGTTTTCATGTAATATACATATGGACACATCTAGTCCCGTGAAATGTTTAGGGGAATCTCCCAAGGTGGAGTAAATTTGTAATAAGGAAGTAATTACTCATTGACATCCACCCAAGTGCCGCCATACGGCTACAAAGGAAAGCTATACAGCTTTCACAGAAGCTTCGTAGTTAACGAAAAATTCATCCTGGGTGGATTGGGTGGATGCTATATGAGTAATTACTCCCTTGTTACATCTAGCCTGCTGACGTATCTTTTTAGGGGCACTTCTGTTAAAACTAACTTCTAATAAAACAAATGTTCTGGTCTCTTCAAGTTTGTCTTAAAGAGAGTCTACTGTATAAATGTTTAAATATGATCTTTTTTTTTTACCTCAAGTTTTCCAGTATGATCTATATGCGGGTGGAACAATGTGAAGGAGACGAACGACAAAGAAGAAGACATGGATGAGCGCTCGTCCGTGTCGTCCGTTTCGCGCTGTACCACTCACAATGAACTACTGCATTACCAACTCACCCAGCTATCTGTCCTTCTTCACAGTACAACCTATGCCTGCATTTATTGTGATGATAATTTTGTATGATGTGCTTTATGTTGTGTAATTCAATGCACTGCGTTTGCATTCTCCACATTTAAATTCTGTCAGTTACACTGTGTGCATGAAATTAAACATTAATGCTTATTAGTCCCACTGCTTGTACTAATTCTAACATTTTTTATGTGCCAGCACGTTTTTTTTATGTTTCTACTTTTCGTGCACTTCAAGCAAATTTGTACATCACCCTTATTTTAGATGCAAACGTAAACACTCTCTCCCACTTCTACTCGACTCCCTGCAATAGCAAATGTTAGGTGTAATAAACCAATAAACTATACCTGAAGCAAGTTCTTGGCTAGTCGGACTTTTCCAGTGTAGAGAAGAAGAATGGTGGCAGAATTTCGACATCCACATGAAGTGGCAGATGAGGCTGTGAGGAGCCATGCACAAGTCGACCAGTCATTCCTCCCACTTGATCTTGCCAGCCACCTCCCGTCGTTAGGAGTTGTTCTACATGCAACACCTATTAAAGGGAAAACCATGTTATGTTTTGAATGCCTGGCCAAAAGCTCCACAAAAATATGGTGATATATTTGGCTCATGGAAAAAAGATTATTGTCTCAAAAGCCTTTAAAGACAAAAGAAAACAAAGGAAAGAAAATTTTACCTTCTTTAATTACTGTACATTACACTGTAGGCAGAAACCAAGCTTATCTCAGGAGAGTCGATGCAAAAAACAGTGCTACCAGAACATCATCTATGGCAAGAAGAAGAATTTCCAGAATTTCCTCACAATTTCTTTGCATGAGGATAGGGACTAGATCATGCCTCATACTGTTACAATTATGCATGAGGTGTGTCCAGAAACAAATGATAATTAGAATGCTATGTCTTTGAGACTTTTTACCCAGCAAGAAATGTAGAAAAACTCCAAGGTTTTCTCCCTTATGTTAGGTGCCCCCTAATGCCAGCTCACACGGTGTTGCTGCTCATTGCTCGTCTGTTTTTTTTTCTTGTTTGTGGGCATGCCAAATTGTTTGCTTCTGCATGGCACACAGCTGAATTTAGGGAGGCCAGAAGAGGGCATTTGCACAGCCAAAATGTCGTGTTCTTGGCATGGTGGCTGCAGTGGGTTATGCAGCTCATGCGCTTCGTTTCCTCCTGAAAGATGCGGGTTCGATCTCGGCCGCGACTCCGACATGTATCCTTAGTTCCCCTCGAAGCCACGGTGAGAGTTTGGATGAAAACAAAGAGTGGTATAAAATGACGAGCTAGCATTGAGGTTCACAGAAGCTGTGAGGTGCTTTCACTAAGTGTGCACTACTTTTTAGGCACGGACGAATGCAGAGCGATTCATCATAAGAGAAGTGTATCATGCCACCATATGTCATTATTACTTCTCAAAGTCTCGAGTCACAGGAAGAAAATGTGGCAAAAGGTAAAATGAAGTGCAGGAGCATTGCTTGCTATGTATGAAACAAATTATAGTCATACTGCACAATGGAAAACCATACAGTGGGCAAACAGCAGACAAGCAGACAGAGAACCACTGCACAACCATGAAAAGGAACGAGAAATAAGCAATTTGAAATGACAACGGGCTAGGCGCAAACACTTTGTCTCCATAAGCCTTCATATGTGGGCAGCACTTGCTGCAGGGCACACACAAGCCGTGTCACCCATCACAGCCACTCCACCAGAAGTACTGGGTAGCAGCTGTGAAAGTGCCATCTTCTAGCCTCTTACGATTCAGCAGTGTAGCCTGCGAAAGCAAGCAATACGACATGCATGCGAGCAATGCAATAAAAATGTGCATGTGTGAGCGCTGGTCCGAATGCCAAAGAACAAGCATTAGATGATATGGTGATGCATTTTGACATGTGCTATTGTGGTTTACAAAATATTTTTTTTTAGCATAATATATCTTAGCAACTTTTTCTGCTCCACTTGGTGCTTCTAGGTGTTGAGATGGTTATTACGTGGCATACTGTTTAAATGCTTCGCTAGAATTTTTTTATCTTTGTATATTTTTTATGCATGCCTTTCCCGTAGTTCACGAATGCAAACCAATACATCTCCATCTTCTGTAATGTCTACGAGTCCTTAAGGAAACTATAAATTAAATGAAGAAAAATGCAGGCTAGTTCAGAGAAACAGTGTATGGAGAAATAGTGCAAAAAATAGGTGACAGTGCATCAGATTATTTAGCAAGTGAGCCAGACTCCATGAGTGGAATGATGAGGTTGAAGAATCCGAGGTGGTCGAAATAATCCGGAGTACTCCACTGCGGTGTCCCTCTAAGCCTGAGTCGCTTTGGGGCATACCCCATAAAACCAAACCAGTCTTCTTGAGGCGAGGTTAGGATGCTGTGAGGTACTGTGCTCAGATTCCTACCCAAGACTTGTGCAAGTAAATCGTGAATGAAATCAATAATGTTGCTTGTGACTCTTGCAAAACCCTTCACAAGAAATTTATATCAAAGTGGCAAACTGAAGATGGAGGTTTACTAGGAAGTTTTGGATCATTTGAGGAAGGAAGAGAGGCATGCACATGCTTGGTGAAATAACCATTTCATGCAGCCTTCATCATGATAATGTAGAAATTTGTGCTTCACTGACAAAGAGTTTTTGCTAGGAGGTCAGCTTCATTGGTTTCAAATACACCCTAAAGGCCAGACTGGGCTCCATGAAATTTTCTTCCAGAAGCTGAGGACACTCGAAAGGGCACCATTTCAACATTGTGGCCAATAGACAAGATCCATGACACAGTTCCTGAACACAGTCGTAGCTGAAAATTTTCAGAAAGCCTAATAAGAAAGCTCTGAAAACATTGCATGCATTCTCAAGTATCAAACCTAGAGAAATATAACATCAATCAGCAAAATAACACTTCTTAAATGAAATTCTCATCACCTACTGGGCACACCTCTTACATTTGAAACACAGCTCTAGCATACAAGGTGTAATGAAAACAATCCAAAAATTAAATATCACTTACACAGTGAATGACAGCTCTTTGTCGAATGTTTGCCCAACTGCTGTCCAGAGTGCTGCCACAATAGCTGCAGCCAGTATGCTACTTGTTCCCAAGCCTGTAATAACCAAGCAATAAATTTCTAGAAAAAAATCAAGTATACTTCAAGTTTATACAAGAAAGAAAAGATTGCCCTGACCTGACCCTAGAGGCATTTTGGACCAGCTCTGTAGTTCAATGCCACCACTGTGTCGTGCTAGAACTTGCTCTGACAACTTATTTTTGCTGTCAATCTCCACCACTCCAGAGCCAACAAGACATGCCTTCAGGAGAGCACCTGCCAGTTATAAAAACAAAGAAGAAATGGTCATGTCTCACAAGAAGTATTTTGAGCCGCGGTGAAAGATTAGCAAAAACTGTGGCCTATTTTAACCCTTTAACTCCCAGGACTGAGCTGTACTCGTCATGGGACGTGTCAATAACCAATGACAAGTCACATTTGTTGAGCTTGATGCTGCTTTGCTTTCACTGCCAAAGGCCAGGTAGGCTCGTCTACTGGTTTCGCTTTCGGTTTTTAATACTGTAAGGCGAAATTCACAGAAAAATGGTTTTTTAGCCTTTGGCATGCGCCCAGCTTGGCGACAGACATTGAAAAATGGCAGCCCACCTGAATAATGCTAGTGATGGCAAATTTACTCGGGAACTAGCTTTTCTTGCAGCAGTTCAGACAGTGATGATATTGAAGACATCGAATTTGTCTTTGAGAGTGAGTCTGCCATAGTTGTTGAATCTGAAACAGACTCGCCAATGATGACAGTGGTGACGATGATGACGTGCTAAGGTAGTCCTTGTGTTTTATGAAACCTTGTCTATGCTAGTTATGGACGTTTGGGGCCTTGGAAGTTTAGTTACGGTGTGTCTCTTAAAAAAATATGCACATTTCGGAACTTGTGATCTATTACCTATGGGAAAGCTCCTCTAAAACATCTATCTTTTTTCTTTAAATTTTTTTAATTGTTTATTACAGATACCTCACAGGCCCTTGGGTGAGGGCTTTACATAAGGTGTTAATAGCAACCAGGAAGCAATCAGACAATTATTTTCAGAATCAGAATGACAAGAGAAATATGAGTAAATAAAAAGAATCGGAAATTGCATACATTTTTTCCAAAACAAAATGAAGGGTTAAAGCTTTTTTTGGAATAAATACATGTACTTGTACATAAACCCGCACTCAAAATTATCTGGAGCACAACATCAACAGAAAGCTCAATTTTGTTGCTAATAGGCATTGCAGCCTGCCTTGGCAAGCAAACTGCACAGTTCATCTTGAAAATTTCAATTGATGTGCTGAGGTTATGAAGAAATTTTGTTTTTTGTAAAACTCTTACTGCACAAACTTGATTACAGGGGTACACATGCACACAATACATGGCTGCCACAAATCTCGTCAGACTCCACATGCATTATAATGCACATTTGTCTTTTATGAAGGTCTTAAAAATGCATCACTCCCGTAGCCTATGGGCCATTGGAAGTCAGAGAGCATTCACTGTGCTCCCACGTAGTCAGCTTTGCAACAAGTGCGTGACGCTAGGGGCACGCTCCGAGCAGTTTTCAGAGTTGGTTGATTTGTGTAAACCATATTTCTTCAACCAGCTGCCAAACAGCTCCCAAGCCGCTCATACTTTTCCATGAGATTTGTTTGAATTCTGATTTAAATATGCATTTTGACGTGCATGTATTTAACTATATCTATGCCATAAAACGTTGCTGCATGTTTATGTATGTCTAGAGGCCCATAGCAGAGAGCATGAAGAAAACTCACAAGACGAGAACTGTTGGACCTGCACCTGCAAACTTTTGCATGTATATTCACAGGGCCACCAAGGCTTGACAGATATATTAGGATTAACATTGACAGGCCTGGCTTTTGCAAGGGTCTGACGAGGATATAGGGGTTGGATCTTTCGGTTTTAATTTCTTGGAAATTTGATGCTTTTTTTCGGAGCTTATATCAGAAAGCAAATTAGGTTTTTATTCCAGGAATATTACTTCCTGCAGAAGAATTACTAGTTTTTTTGTTGATACGAGTGGCACCCTTGTGCGGTCAAAAGTCATGTATCTTTTATCTCAGCTGGTTCACTAGTAAAAGCAGTTGATGCACGAGTAATTACTGTACAAATTGTCATACATAAAGCAATGGTTGCAATATAAACGCTACCAATGTAAAAAAAAAGCTGTGAGTGAAGATGATAAGGGATTCAACCATAGAAGAAAAACGGAAGTACATTCAGTTTATTTCTAGAAACTATCGTTATATCCAAAAGCGAAGTTTATTTCCAAACACACTCAAAGGACAGCTTCAAATGACCTATATCCAGTGTCCCAGCCACTTAATCATCGTCACATAAACTCCACAGAACAAGGGCATGAAGTGGAATTATAATCTGACATGCTAACTTCGTTGTGCATCATTTTGCAGTGCAGCTGCATGTAGTGAGAGAAACCTGCAGACAGTGATGATGCTTGATGAATCTTTATGTGCCATAGGAACACTATGGGCTATGACGCATGCCCTGATAAAAAGCTTCAAATTAACTTTAACCACCCGGACTCCTAACCTGCTGCCAAATATCAGAACATGACTGTTTTTACATTTAGCATATGTCAAAGCACAGCCGTTCCAACTGGGGTCAGCAGCCAAATGCCACCACCACTGAGACACAGCAACGGGCAAGAGAAATCTGCAGACAGTGATACCTCTTGATTATTCAGATGTCACTTAATGTAGCTGTCCAATACACTTAAGATAGATCGAAAAACAAAGCAAAATTTTTTTGTGCTAAGAATAGCTCTGACTTGTCAATAAAAAAAGCATCCTCAATGCTACTGCATACCATTGGACATGAAAGAGCATGCAGGCACAAATTTTGGGCCACCAGACTTTCCTTCACTTTAGCCAGGCCACTGAATGTTGCATCATATCAATCCTTTATTGTCAAAACAATGAAAAAATCAAAGAAAATAATTATTACCTCCTCATTATGCTAGCTAATGCACCCACATTCAAAAACTTGATGGTGTCACTAAAACCTGAGAATCACTATGTCACCAATTGGAAAGAATTAGCATTTGCTTCATTTTGTGCAGTTAGTCTGAGTTGTGTGAAACACTGATTCCAAGGTCTTGAAAATAACTCAAAGGCCCAGGGACAGTACATGATTTTTCATCCAACAAATATCTTCCTAATTTTCCTGCAGAAGTTTGATTGGATAGCGCTGTACATAGAGAACATGTCGACATCAAACTTTGTAAGTAAGTTTCCTGTTGTAAAGAGTGCACGGCATGCAAGCGGCATGTCACGAATTCGCAATACTGGGCATCAAAGGTTTAAGGTGAAAGCATGGCTAAAAGAGGTTCAGAATATGTCTCTGGAATTGCAGAAGAGACGATGAAACAACATTGAAGTGTATGTTGCGAGTAATCTCTTTGAACCTCAGGTGATGGTTCATATTCAACACTGCCCGAACCAGTCATGATGAAAACTGGCCTCATGTGCAACTGTAGAATGTTGCATGAAATCAGCGAAAGAAAATTTAAATGTTATATTAGAGAAACTTCACATATGAAAATATAGCCAATTTGTTGAACTAAAAGAGAAGCTGAAGCAAAGCTTGCTTTGTTGAACCAAATGTGAGTTGGATTTAGCAGCAATGGCTAGCGCTAAGGTGACTCTGCAGCTTAAATAGCAAAACATTTTTCATTAGTGCCAGCAAAAATCGCCAATAAAGTATGAATGCCATTAAGACTTTACTGGACAAAAGGGATGGTATTCAAAACGGGCAGCGTCAAGCAACAATAAAAAAGACAAAGTGGCATATTTTCACGATTTCCTTATGCATATAGCACTGATTCTGAAGGACATAAAACATGACTGACGAAAAAAAAAAAACGTTTTTAGCATTGCTGACTGCTTCAAGTTGTCACCGCGGCTGGACACCAAGAATTTCTTGCAGCTTCTAATGAGGACTTTTGTAACTTTTGCTTTATTCAAGAGAACTTGAACTTGATAAAACACTTGAAGCCTTCTGCAACAAGGTGCCAAAACATCAAGTCCCAGCATACAAATGTGACCTTTAAGAGCGGATGACATAAATTAAGCCTAACAATGCGGGAGACAAAACAGCAAGACTCAAACTTGTTCCTGTTGGCACCTATCAGCCCCTTGGTGGCATGCTGACCAACGGCAAACAGAAAGTTGTGTACACAGAGAGCTGTGCGCAAAGACAGGCCTTTATCGACCCCATTTAACAGCAACAGTTGTAACGTAGGACTCTTTCAGGGCTAAATGGCATTACCGTTAGTACACAGTGTGACCGAAAACGTCTGCATTCGCCTGCTAACCAATGGGGATATTACTCGGGAGGGTCAGGCAGTGGATGCTTTCAAAAATTTTCCCTGCGTGGTCATAAGATCCAGCTGAACGTGGCTCATATAGTCCTTCAAGTTGGTGCTCTCAAAGAATGCAAGGCAGTGTTCAGAAAGGCTATCACTGTCACTGCTTTACCCTATGGAAAAGGGTAAATATTCTACAGAATTTTACGCTATATCAGTCAACTGTGCTCATGTGACTGTGTAGAAGAAGCACAAGCTAAACACGAAGATACTACAATGACTTTACTCATGAGCACAATTAATGTGGCTAGAGATAGGCATTGCACAACAAGATTGCAGGACCACAAACTAAAGGCTATGGTGGCCGTTAATTTGAACCATAGTTTCTCAAAATTGCCTAAAGAGAAAAGAGGCACTGCAGTTGTTCATCCACCACGGGCAAGGCGAGGAATGCTGCGAAGTGCACATTTTGTATTTGGTTTGGCTCGTGTTCAGAAAATGTGGACTCAGCCATTCTAGACGAGCCTTCAAGATATGCTGCAGTAGTTTTCATACAAGCTTTATACCAAACATTCACTTACATTAAGTTTATGAAATTTAAAAATGTACCAATAAAAAAAATTTAGTCTGTGTACTGTGGAGAGCATTGTGGTGCAGCCATGATTCCACAGCGAAAATTCACATTTTCTGCTTAACACTACCCAAGCCAAACATGAAGTGTGCACTTCCTGGCATTTGATCCCGTGGTGGATGAGGTGTGCTCACATAGTGGTGCTTCTTTTTCCTCCAGGTAATACTGAGAAGCTTTATAATTTGAACAGGTTCAGTCACTCAATCTAATACGTCAGCAGATACAGCCATGGC
The DNA here is from genome assembly GCF_052857255.1 of Amblyomma americanum. NCBI lineage: Eukaryota > Metazoa > Arthropoda > Arachnida > Ixodida > Ixodidae > Amblyomma > Amblyomma americanum. The sequence goes on along the minus strand of NC_135497.1, from coordinate 121,493,819 downwards.
AACCACTGATACATGCCCCTTCCCGAAACTTTTGAAATTTCACGAGGCAAGAGTGCCCTTTAGCGCATATTTTAATAAGCATCCCGAAAGTGGCAAAAAAGCCAACAATGCAACTATTTAACAGCCTTACCTCTAGCACCAGGTTGACTGTAATCCAAAAGGTCTTCTATGCCAGTTATTTCTATCTTCTCGGGAACAAGGCCGTGCAGCAGTATGATGACAATGTGTGGTCAGCAAAGAAAGTCACACTGTAAGAAATCATTCCTGACATCACCCTGAAAAAGTGTGGTTGGTTTTAAAAGGTCCTACATACTCAAGCAGTCTTCGTGCATTGGCTCCAATTGGTTTTTGTCAAGGAATGACAAGAGGCATTAAATGTGTGTGCAGCATTTCATGTACCATAGTTACTGCAGACTACGAGTGACATTACAGCGAGTGGTAGAGGGAAGGAAGTGGATATTTTGGTAAGCCTAGATTTACTCCGTGTGTACAAGGCTGTCCTGTCCTCACATGAAATGTGGCCAACAACTAAAGCCAGCTCAAGACAGATGCCTTAATACTGGCTGCTGCAGTACAGCAGTAATTAAATAAGGAAGTGAACGTGAATCACTAACCAAGTCTGTCTGCGGAATGTCTGAACAGATTTATCAATAACCTGTGCCCTAGCTTGCATCTCATTTGGCCACCTGCGAGAGGAGACCGTAGTGCACTGTCATGTTTACCTCCACGATCAGCAGTGACATGCAACTGAACAATGTGTTATGCAGTTCCAGTGTTGTATTCACAATGATGGAATAATCTGATCTGTGTTTCCATTTCTAGCTTGGACACATTCATTTTTAGAAACTCTTCAAACGATTCTGAAGTCTGAACTCATTAATCTGAAATGAAAAAAAATTATAGCACCAAAAGGAACATGAAAGCGATGCTAATGCAAATGTGCCAATTAATTCACTCGAACTTTCTGAATGAGAAGCTCGCTGTGCATGCCACATCACTCAATGACATACAACTGCCGATTGAGCAGATGAAAATGATTCATGCACAGAAATTACCTCTAGGACACAGTCAAATGACATGCAAGCCAATCAGGCCACAGGTTTTGAAGGTATTAAACCCAGCAGGCAACTTTTTCATAAAGACCTAGTATTATACTTAAATCATGTTCCAAAATAAGAGCAGTTTCAAACAAATTAAATCCTACGTGTGCATTAAACTCTCAGCAGCTCACCTGGCCATCAACCAAAACAGCGATATTGATTACAGAGCCTCCAAGTTCATAACAGATGGGTGGTGTGTCTGTCCAACCACCAAATAGATCCATTCTTGCCGGGCATTCGGCCACAGCCCAAACTCCAAAAGGAGGCAGTTGGGAAGCTGGAGCTGTTATGATGTACTGCAAACCAAGAAAAAGTCAAGGCAAAAGGAAAACATAAAAAGACATACCACTAGCACTGACATTGCACCTGATGGAACGATACAATAAAGCAATAAATGTACAGTATCAGATTAAAAGGATCAGGTGAAGGTGATTAAGCTGCGTAACCCATTATACATGGGTTACACAATTGAATCACCACCTCAAGCAAAAGCCATGCTTTTAAGCATACAAGAATAGTTGTGACCTCAGTCAAGTGCAATGAGCTTGACGGCTATTTATAGAGATAAAAAACCAAGATATTTATGTCTTCAGCTGAGCTTACCTTCTAACCTCCCGTCTCTCCCTGACCTATTTTCACTAGCAGCTAGAGAAAGGGCTGCTTTTTCAATGACATACTTTACTGGAAGTTATATGCAACAAGCTAACCCTGTTTACTGTGTGTCAAGTGTCTAAGTATGAGGGCAAGTTCAGTGTCACATACCCGAATCGAGCACAGCCATCAGGTCTGCCTCACGACCATAGGCGCAGGCTGCATTCATGTACGGGGTGATTAGGACATCTGATTTCTCCAAAAGCGTCTTCTCAATGATGTCACTTGCAACATGAAATAAGATGTTCTTGCAATAGTAGCCAATATAGTGTGAATCAGTGCTGCTCTCATACGAGGTGCCTTTGCTTTTTCCTGCACATGCCGCAGCAAAAACATATGTAATCATTTCACTATACTGGGTAAATGCAAACACTACATTACACAAGAAAATATCCTAGTGCACAAAACCACATAGATGAAGCCAAATCTTTTGGCCAGGGTGAAGTGAGAAAACCAAGAAATAATAATGAAATTAAAAACTGATAACAAACCTCATGCTTCTTTTTGTCAAGAGTTGTGCTTAAATTCAAACTGCAATAGTATTTGCACACACTGGACAAATATAACTGGTTCTTTTTCTGTGCAAAAATGTAAGAATTACTACGGAAAAGCAACAAAGCACTAGATTATATTTTAGTCAATCGGCTACCACAGAAATCATTAGATTTGTTAATATTCGAATTAACACCCAAGTGCCATTACCAAACAATGGATTAAAACTACTGCATCCAAATAAAAGCCCTAGTGTTAATATGAGGACCATGCAACTAATGTACTGCATTAACGACCATGGCACCAACAAATGTACATCACGGATAACATATAGCGCTAGGCTTGTGCTAAGATTGCCCGCAAGACGCATGTTTCATATGCTATTGGTCATAAATGCAGTGCATTTAGCGGAGAGGTTGTATGCACTGCATCTATCAGAATGTAAGTTCAAGCAGGAACGTACACACATGCAAAAAGCAAACAAACTTTGCAGCCATTTTTTTTTTTTAATTTCAGTTCGTGCCCCATCTGAGATGTAAGCAGTCAATAAATTGTTTTGACACGTGCCTCTCCCTTTGTCAGAACACACACACTCATCCACCTGAACACCAACCTCCTCATTCAAACACCTCTTAAGCCACCATCAATATTACAGTAAACTCTTCGTAATTCCAGGTCACTTAATTTGAAGTTCTGGTCTATTTAGGCTGATGCTTTGAGCCAGTTGACATCAAATGTAGTAAAAGAAGCTACACATAATTTGCACCCTGTGTAATTTGAACAAATTTTCAGTCTCATTTTAGCCCAAGAGTTAACTGCATACCTCTGTGAGCCAAATTCTCAACTATATTCACCTACCAGCACTTGTGAAACTGGTCCTTCAGGCTCTGGTGTACCAACACATCCGCTAAAGAAAGCCTGCTGAATTTCTTCCACCTGTGTGCAAACAAAGACTCAGAAAATGTTTCCCACAAAGCACTTTTCTAGCATGGACAGAGCAGAATTCAATGTGGCATAACCCCGGTTTTTGATGGTAGCAGATCAAACCATTAACAATCATAGCCTCTGACATTAAGGAAGGATGCTGGTCATAAAACTACTTTTTTTCAGTTATGGTTTCATCGTTATCATCATCACAACAAAAGTGTGTTTTTTTATGTAGGGTCCAAATATGCAATTAGATTTTGGATATATAACTCAACTAGAATGTGAGTTATAAGGTGTTTTGTGGTTTTAATTGTTTTGATTGGGGAATTTGTTAAAGGGTGTCAGCCAAAAAATGTTTATAAAGTATAAGAAATATTAACAGAATTGTACCACCCAATATGCAGTTTTTACACTTGCCTCAGGGAAAATACACCGCTGAAAAACATCCATGCGTAGAACGTACACTATTACGTACACAATGATACACAACATGCACGTACATAAAACATACACAATGGTAATTTAGGAAGGCAACTAAATAAATTTATTGCATGATGTAAAATCCAGTAAAAATAGAATTGCTGCACAGTTCTACTCCTTCAGAATAAATTGATAGCAAGCTCATTTCAATTGCTCAAGGCAAACCAGAAAAAAAGCCCATAACGCTGAGACTGTTATATGTGAAATCATCTGAACAAGCAGATGACAAAATTTGGTCAGTGGAAGCTGCATGAATTTCAGGTATGCTCATAAATGCTTTACCACATGGCTCCAGAGCATACTCCCTACTCTGCAGAGTGAAGTATACACACAAAAAAAAAACCTTTCAGTGCTTTGTCGTTGTATACTACCATTAAAAATTGCCAAGACCGGTTTTATGGCAAAACACTGCACTTCTAGCTAAAAATTAAACATCCATACTACAGACTACTGGCATTATATAAAAACGAATAGTTACTACTACTGGAGCTGGTAGGCATGACTACAGGCCAACATCTATTACGGTTAATGCAGACAGCACTGCCTAGAAAAAGAAATGTTGCATGACAAAAAGTAAAAAAAAAAAGTAGAATAACAAACGAGGTAGCATACAGTCTGCACTAGACACAGATGCAAGGCTCAATTTTTGCTTGATGAAAATTTTTTTCACTAGTCTGCTTGCACTTGGCACATGGACCACAAGAGCAATGCATACAACCAGTGCACTAAACCTCACTAATCACTAAACCTCATAATAGAACCCAAAAGACGCGGGTTCGATCCCGGCCGCGGCGTTTGAATTTCGATGGAGGCGAAATTCTAGAGGCCCGTGTACTGTGCGATGTCAGTGCACGTTAAAGAACCCCGGGTGGTTGAAATTTCCGGAGCCCTTCACTACGGCATCTCTCATAGCCTGAGTCGCTTTGGGACGTTAAACCCCCATAAACCAAACCAAACCAATCATAATAGAACAAGTATTGGGAATTTAACACCATATTCAGCGATACTGAAAAATGCTGTACAGTCCACGCCCATAGTCTGAAAAGCACAAAATTTGAACTTTTAAACAAGTATATCCCTTGGACTGTATACCAGAAATTACGGTTATAACAGTACAACGACTTGAACAAGTCCAGACTGTGAAACTTGCACAAAATCCTAGAAATTAGTAATAATGCAGTGATGTTAAAACTGTGTAATAACACCAAACATCTTACGTGATGCAGGATCAAAATTCGACTTTTGTCAAGCACATCAGGAAACACTACCTGTAAAACAAATAATAATATGATAATGTTAGGGGATTCCTTTTTACTGTCAGAATGACATATTAATGAAGAATGATATATTGCATTAGAGAAAATAAAATTTTGCGTTTGCTTCCAGGAATTAACTCATCACAACATCTTAAATCTTGACCAAGTAATTTACAGGACTTACCCTTGCAACAACAGAAGCATGTAACCTGTGTACTTAGACAGGGTCACAGCGAGTTTGAGATTGGGTGGAGCTGAGGGAGAACCCCCTGTGCAAGCCCCCCCCCCCCCCCCCCCCCCCAAAAAAAAAATTGTGATAACTGACATGTATACGACAATTTTACTTCACCTTAATCTAAACCCATAGAGCTACGGACATCTTAATGCCTTGTGAAAAAAATTTTGGTCTGTGCCATTGTGTCTTTAGCATGCTATATCTGTGCATAGTCACACTTTACAAGTTAATAAAGACACATAGTAACTCAAAATCTTGTAATGAGGAAAAAAAGAAAGAGAAAGAGAGAGCAAGAACACTAACTGAGCCCTGAGTCTTTTTTATAGACTTTCTACACCTGTGGTCTCGAAGTTTTTTACACCTTAAAGTGGAAAAACTGCTCCAGTGGAAATTCTAGGGCAATTTTGCTTTCACAAAGGTAAACAGCCCAAGCACCATACTACACGTTATTTTAATTCAAAAGCAATCTGTAAGCAAACACACAGAGCGGTGCAAAAAATATAGTCTACCAATGTTTCAAAGGCATCGGTAAGAATAAAGAATGTGAATGCAGAAATATGTGAAGCGTGTTTGCACATGTCGAAATGAAGATTTGAGTCACAAGAGGCCCTAGCAGGCGTATGTGACAGCTAATGCAGCTAGTGTGAGACATCGAGATGGGTTTAGGGAAATGCTTTGTTAAAACACTATTCATACTCGTTCTTCCACAAATGGCGAGCGAACACATTTGGATTATTGAGTAACTCAAGGTTGATAGTATTCTCCATGTTGTGAATGAACAGCGAGCGCTCCATCTTGGAGATGTCATTGTTGAAGTTGGCAGACTGCCATCAGTGCTACATGGCAGCTATTTCGAGGAAATGTTGAAGCGGCCTTGGCAGTCCAGGTACACACCCAAATTGATTGTTTGGTTGCTTGTGAACTTTATAGTTTATTTGATCATTTGTTCTGCTGTACATGTTTTCAGCGCTCAAAGGCTAGAACTCTCTGAACTACCTGCCTTGAGCACAAGGGGCTTAGACCAAGCAAGGCATGCACTATACTCAATCGGGTTCTTGCAGTGGAGTGGAAGCTTTGAGTATGAGAAAACAGGTTCTATAACTGTGTGGCTAACCCATGAGCATGTGAGAGCAAGACGAATATCGAAGCTTTGACTCGCATTCACAGTTTCCACTACAGACTTCTTCCTCACTCCTTTCCACCCCTTCCACCCCTCCCCCATGGCTTGGTTCAGGCACTGACCCTGAATCCCTGAAGGAGAAAGTTACTATGCCTTTCTTTTCTTCGCAGCCACCTCTCACCGCTTGGGCTGCAGCGCAAGACGGCGGGCTTCATGACTGTTTTTGTGCTGTTCTTTAAGGCATGCGCATTACAACATGTTGTGAACGACTACACTTCAAGAAAAGGATACAGTGAACAACTGTGGGCTTAATTCAGTGCCATAGTCATCTGGCCAGCTATGTCCACTGCAGGACAAAGGAGTCCTGCAATGATCTCCTACTAGCCCTATACTGCACCAACCTCAGCCATGCAATCCTCCTAAATTTCCTAGCCTCATCTGCCCACCCGACTCTGCACCCCTTTCTCATGCACTATTGTGTTCCCTACCACCCCATGCTGAGTATTTACAGTGATTCAAAACTTTAAGAAACATCTAGTATGATTTCTTTCATTCAATTTCTATTCTTTCCACTGATGCCACACTCTCTTTATCACGTTCCCTTACCCCATTCAATGTATCCCCAATTTCTGTGCCAGCAAGAACAACTTGGAGAATCAGGCGTACAAGACATTCTAAAATGTAATGTTTGATGACATCTCGTGTGGCCTGCTAGTAAATTCATGTCAAAAAGGAAAACAGGAGCGCTGGTCAAGGCAAGAAATTACGTGACCAAAGCTTCTGTATGGTTGCTGAAATGTCTCAACCTTTTTAACAGCAACTTTTGGTCGGTGTTCCTGTTTTCCTTTTTGACACAAGAAACTGTGTTTTTAACAAACCCATCTAAGCCACATCCCCCTTCTTGCAAACATCTGAGGCATTGCAAAGTTGTAATACTTAACTCACCACCCTACACCACATACTTGTATGCGGAATAATATAAGAACGGCTACAATTTCACTGAGTGCTGCAGAAGTCCTGATGGAGTAATAAAAAAACCATTTAAATTGCAATAAGCCGCTGAGAAGCGATGCTTATGGCACAAAGGAATGAGCAAACTTCAAGATAGGTAATAGTAGGCAACTTCAAGACAGGCAATTTTTTTTTTATAGCCGCTATCTGTCCACGCACGGCACTTAACAATTGCAGCCTAGACATCCTTGTAAACCCAGATGAAAATGTTTCCATTACCTGCTGTATTACGGAACCGGAAATCATGCCCTTTTGCAGCTGGAAAACATTAAATTCCAACTGGAAAATTGTGGAACTGGAAATGTGTCTAGCTAAAATATTTTTGAGCTTCTAGTTGGAAAATTTTTTTCCACCAAGAAAATTTTTACTTCCAGCTAGAATTTGAAATAGAACTGCCCTTTCCAGCCACTCCAAATAGAAATTCAACTGGAAATAGTGCCTTCATTTTCATGCGGGAAGTCATAGTTTCGCTTAACTTTACAGAAACATGTGCGCTAGTAAAATCCGCACCCTGTATCATAAAATCGGTTCTGAGCAGCCGTATACTTGCCGTAAATTCGTTATGTGCCCTCAGAAATTCTGTCACTACCAGGAGCGCATTCAATGTCGCAGCTCCGCTGCCGATATTACTTGCGGGGTCTTCGACGGTGAGAATCTTGACTGATTGGGAAATAATGTTCCGTGCTTGGAGTACGCGGAGTTCTGGAAAAAGTGAAAATCGAGCCTCATGCACAAAAACAAAAAATGAGAACACTGCAAACGGCGAGGAATAGTAGATATGCTGCCACGCATTACCTGCTTCAATTGCAGTCGCCGATTTGAGAGAAGAGCAGGTCACCACAATGGAGTCAAAGTTGCACATTATGCTGAAATTATGGAAACAAAACAGATCTTATAAGCTGTTGTTTAAGCAGCACATGGCACCATCGAAAACACGGCGACATTTGGTACCTTAACTACGCTGCTTGCAAAGGGACGAACAACTTCAATCCCTCGAACAGCCTTGAAAGGTCTTGAAAGACCGCCAACACTTGCTCGCCTTGGCTTGGATTAGGTTGAACCAGTTGAGCAAACGAATCAGCTGTTGATTGGTTTCGCTTTCTCGTTTACAGCAGAAAGTTGTAGATGTGTACACGCCGGTTTGATGTGGGTTCGATGTATGGGACGTGTACCTGTATGTGTGTGCGTGCGTGCATGGTCGCAGTAAAAAAGAAAATGAAGGTGCCTGCGGCACAACTATCAGTCAGTGTGAGAGAATAAGTCAAATGGGAAGACATTATAAATTGCTTGCACTGACGTCTCAATGGCTACCGTGTTAAGGACCATGAATGTGGCGAAACTCTGAGCACGTAGTTAATTCGCTTATTCCCTCGCGCTTTCGCTCCCGTGTTCGTACTGATGCTGGTGCATTTTTATTTTTGGATAATCTTGGGTGCGGCGGTTGAAAGCGCGGAGGGGGGGGGGGGGGGGGAATTGCTCAATGTATTTTCGAAACTATTTTCGTCGAATAAAAAAAAAAGGGAAGGCCGCACCTTTTTCCACATATTAGGTGTACATTGGTTGTTCTTTGTTCGGGATAGAGGTGCAGCGGGGTGAAGGGGGAGACCGCGGTGCAGGGTCGCAAGGGCAGGGACAGGCGCCACTCCCCACGACAATGGGACAAAGCCCGATCTCATTCCTTTTCCTGACTATTCTTGGTTGCATAGCCACAGAAACCTGTCCGCGAGTATAGTTTTGTTGTCTGTCCTCAGTATGTCCAGGACATCCTCAAATTTCCTCTGAAGGACCTTCTTCGTCTGTGTTCAGGACATGGGATGACGTTTTGGCACAGGGAATGCGCGTTATTGTTTGCTTATTTATTGTGAGCAGTGTGTGCAGGGTTGTGAAACAGCTCTCTTTTTACTTCTTTTGTCTTGGATTCTGAAAAATTCTGCAAAATTTTCGCCACGTCCAAAAACTGACTGCTTCGTTCAGCGCATTTGTAGCGCCTACATGCATGTTGTTCTAATGGAAGCGTTTCATTCAACTCTCTAGAGTTGAATCTGTCGCCTGAATGGAAAAGCCACTCGGACGAGTGCCCCCCCCCCCCCCCCCCTAAAAAAAATAAAGTCAAACCCCATCTGGAGCATGCAGTACATAAGGTTTAAAAGCAATAATATCTGAAGATATCTTCTCAAGGCATATAATTTTGAAGCGAAAGCTTCACTACGCTAGGTAAGGCGATTTCGCAGTGCGTTGCCAGTTGACCTTCAAGTGAGCCAGATGTCATGTGTGGCCTTACCATATGTGGCCCACCATGGTGTCACACCACTTGACCTTTGACCTTTCGATTCGCCGGTAGAGGGCGGTAGGAAATATAGGCCTCAGCGTTCATTGGGTGACCAACCTCTCGCGATTAACCATTAATTTCACTGCCACCTGCCAGGGTGACAGGGTGGGCGCGCTGCCTATCCACTGCGCGGAACGCGCTAAACGTCACAGACGACAATTAAGCCACGTCTACTTTCCCGATACACCACAGCTTTCGCGCTCTAACCAGGTTCAGCAGTAGTTAAACCGCGGCAAATTTTTTTAGTCACAAAAGTTTCCTTCATTACATCACTACAGCACACAAATATCTTTTTATCAAACCTGCAGTCTTTAAGTTATGAAAGCCAAAATTTTAATGCCGCAACATTGTCCTGCAATAGGAAGTCTGTAAGACATTTGAGAAATTTTCATCTTCAAGTCTTCCAGCAAAGTTCAAATTAAGGTCATCCTCACGAAGATATTATTTGCCTTGATGTACTCAAAAAGTACTCAAAACGTTCTATTCTGGATGAGGACGTTTTGACCATTTGAGGAAGTCCTCAGAACTTTTGAGGTTGTCTGGGTTCCTTGCCGAAAAAGCTCATCTTCGCATGTAGTCAGCTACTGAGACGCCCTGACGTGCCCCAAAAGATAAATCGTGGATGCAGCCATTTTGGTTCAAAAGAAGCGCTTAGGAGGATAAAATTTTCAAGATTTACACATTTTTTAAGGCAAACTTGGATCCTAAATTTTGAGACAGAACTCTTTTGGAGTATTGTCTGAAACCTTATTATAGTATTGTTCGCATTGAATTTTAAAACCGCCCTTGCGTTGTTCTATAATTTAATTACAGTTATCTCGATTTCTGCGAAAACGGCCACATTGAGGGCTACAAAACGCTATGTGGGCAATAGTGCTAGACAAAACAAAAATAGCCGAGTGGTCAACCCATTCAATTAGTTTTACATGTAAACTAATTAGAGAAGTACTTTTCGTAGCTGGGGAGAAATAAATTTAAAAAAGGAGTCGGATCAATGTGGCGCCATCATCTGCTACGGTCGGTAAAACATGGCTTTTATTTCCGGTCTCACTCTAAACATTAGTAGCTTCGATCAGCGTTGAACATATTGCGATAATACGGCCAAATGGAGCGATTTCACCATTTCAGTTATCCTTAAAGAATATGTTTGGGCGGAATGCTCACGGTCATGCCCACGGTCGTGATCACGGTATACAGGACGCGCCATGTTATTCACATGATAGTTTTGACCTAAACCCAGGATTTAAACAGCCAGTTCGAATGTGTTGGATGGTTAAGCATTTATTATTTACATTTCGCTTGATTTAGGTATCAGGATGACCAGATTATTCAACTTCCAAAGCCGTGGTGAATAGCGAATGCAATGTTTAATAAACCATTTGTATTAAGTTAGATATGAGACCCGCTGTATATGCACACCGGACGTCCACCTGCAGACATATTGAAGTGAGGACGGTGTCGTAATACAACTCAGAGGTCATTTCGCTTGCCGTAGGAATGATTAGACGACCAAGGCTGCTGGAGCAGGTTCTGCCTTTTCAAATTCGGGTGAATGACGATGCTTCCTCTGATTACCAGTGCATAAGAGTATAAGTACACATCGTATGCTGACCGAATGCCATCGAAGGACCGTATTTCACTCGGCCGTAGCGGACGCCGCCACGTGTTGCCAACAGGGTGGCCACATTGATGCGACTCTCTTTTAAAAAATCATGTCTTGCCAACAACAAAATGTACATTTCCAATTTTCTGATATGCGAGACTAATTGAATGAGCTGACCATTTGGCTATCTTTGTTCGGTCTAGCGCCCTGGTACACATAGTGTTTCCTGGCCCTCAGTGCGGCCGTTTTCGCAGAAATCGAGATACTTGCAATTAAATTAAAGAATAATGCAAGGGGAGTTTTAAACTTTCGCGCTAAGAATGCTGTAACAAGGTTTCAGACAACAATGCAAAAGAGTTCTCTCTCAAATTTCGACTCCAAATTTACTTTAAAAATGAGGAAATCTTGAATTTTTTTCTCCTTTTAGGCTCTTCTATTCTGAACCAACATGGCGTCATCCGCAGTTTTTTTTTTAGGGGGGGGGGGGGCAGGGAGGGGGTTGGGGGACGCAGCATGGCATCTCAATACATGACTATATGCGGAGGCAAACTTTTTTGGGAAGGAAGGGTTCCTGAACTTTAACTTTCTAAAAATGTCCAGATCAAGGCGATTTCTTTCATTTAGCAGCATATTTAAATAACAATTTTTTTCTTCTTCAAAACAAGGCCTGTGCTGGTCTTAACTGATTTGAATTTTTTCAGCCGAATCTAAAATGCCAAGATTTAGCGCGTCGCTTTTCGCGTAAATGACCCTTCAGCTAAATTTTGCTCCTTTTACTCGTTTTGTTTTTATTGTCTTATTCGTGTTTATTTTGACGCTGACCATACGTAACCCGTTATCCGGCCATATCTGACTCATCTCGATCGGTGGCCTTTCGTGAGATTCCTGGCCGCTGCAATTGCGCCATCTGTGCACATGACAGTGTGATCCACGAGGAGCTCGGTTTGGCCATGCACGTGGACCGATACGTATCCTGTCGAGAGAGAGAAAAGAAAACGAATTTTTAATTCGATAGCTTTTTTTGCCCCAACCACCGGGTTTTTTCCGTAACGAAATTCCCTGATTGGTCGAGAGGGTCAGGACGTCATCAGCAACGCCAAATTTGAAAATCTGGTCACTAAAATGCTCGAGTACCTTGCATTCAATTATCATATGGGTTTATACTAACCCGACCCATTCTTCCACCTTAACACACTCACTAACCCATACTAATCCGCCTTAATCACTCACTAATTCACCTTAATCAATTTTCTGAGGTGGGCTATACTTCTAAAATTTGGAGGATCCTTTGATATATTTGAGGTTGGGTCAACTTACAAATGCTCTCGCATTTTCTTTAGGAATCTGGTTAAGAAGGCCCAAAGTTTTGCTTGATCTTTTAGCCCCCTCTTCGGGGCTTTTCAGTTCTGTGGCCGTCAACCAGGTCTCCCCGGGCACGTTACGGACGTGTTGGATAAGAGCCTGAATAATGGTGATGTAGGATTGGATTTGTTTGGCGAGCGAGAGAGAGAGACAGGTTTGTTTGAGAGAAAGGCAGAGGTTGGCATGAAGACGTTATCATCTGGTCAGATATTTTGCAGTGGGGAAAGGGAAGAGGGTCATAATGGGGGACGAGATGGATAAAAGAGAGATGGAAACGTATACACCAGCATCAGTAGACCGACTAATAACAACCGCGAGTTAAGACCCGTGTTGTACAAGAAAAGTAGAAGCGCCTGAAGTTGCCTGGATAGCTTTCCATCTCAGCGGCCAGGCGCCCAGTACAAGGTCCTCTGAGAGTGGCCTTTTTTCTGAACCCGCCAAGGACGCGGCCAATGCCAGTTTTGGGAGTGAGCCTGTCATTGAAGGGAGGTGGGATGAAGGGCTGCATCTATTGCGCTGAGCGCGTTTGTGTGGAATTCTTGAGGTGTGGGGCATTCCCACATCGCACCGGCCATCCACTGCAAGTGTCATGCCAACGCACCCGCACCGTCCCTTTTTCCGCATCCTTTTTTCTTCGCACTGCTAAAGACTGGAATGGCCTTCTCCACGACATTGATGCCATCACCTGCCAATTAAGTTTTGTGAACAATTTAAATATGCATTTCATAAATATCATGTAAGCAATCATATTCAACCTATATTTGTACTTCTACCCCTTATGTAACACCCCCAAAGTGGGGTCTTTAAGGTAATAAAGTGAAGTGAAGTGAAGTGAGCGTGTGTGTGTGAAAGATGGTAAGTCCTCGCACTAGGGACAGGTAGGGGGATCTGGGGACCTTGTGAAGTGGTAGAATGTGACGAAGCTTCAAAGTAATGGGTCGGTGCACGCCTCAGTACACATGGTTCTTCGCTAGTCATACACCCCGTAGGGGTGGAGGTATAGTTATTCTGTTGTCTGTGAGTTCTTGTAGTACAGGGCGTCTTTCTTTCGCATATCTGTCGACTGTGCCGTCCTCGTGTCCTGGAAGTCTGGCCATAGGCATGGGGGTTCCAAATAATTGCAGTCGCGGGTGAGACTATGCGCTGCCTCGTTCCCCGGTACGCTTTCGTGGGCAGGCATCCACTGGATGAGATTTGTATATGTTGGCTCCATTGTACATTTTAATGGAGACTGTAATCCTTCCCTTACGGCGCGGTTCAGGTGTCCAACGATATATGAGACAGATACTGCGCCATTTCCTTTCCCCCCATAACCAATTATTATTATTAATGTGTATAAAGAAGTATGTGCGCTTGGTGGAAGGCCTGGCATGCGTCTTGACTGCCCGTACTTACTAGGAGTTGTCGTGCTGGCATATTGGGAGTGTAATGGCTTTCATTATGGCCGTTATTTCGCCATCTACAGTAGAGGACATGTTCAGATGTAGATTCGTGTCGTGCCAGTAATCGGATATTACGGCTTTGATCGTCAATTCTCCTCTGTGGCCGGCATCCGTGTAATAAATGTAGGTGTTGTAATGAGTTTTCGGTTGACTGTAGCGATACGCTTTTCTGAGTTCTTTGCAGTTGCCGAAGCTCATGCGTGCAGGTATGGGCTCGGGGGATAGGGCTCCAACCCATTCCCGGCCACCAGTGTTGGTGATTGCGTTTCAACCCCAGCGGTGCCACCAGAGTTGGAGACGGAGGGGCCCTTGAGTGGGCTGACTCGCTCAGCCCCGCAGGTAACGTCTCCGAATGACATTGTTGGACTCCGTTAAGGAGGGAAACTGTACAGTATGGTTTATTACATTTTTACAAGCATGAGAATCAAAATTGGGGTCTCTCCGGATGGAGGAACTTAAGGGAGTATGATCTTCACTGCACTCGCTGTCGAGTTTTATATCTTTCTTCGTCCCTAAATTCCCTAGGTTGAGGATGCCCTCGCCGGGGTGGAAGTGGGCAGAAATTTTCATTCACGCGCACAAACTCAAACCACCGGACAAAAGGACACGCCCCCGTCACAAGTCGAGCCTGGGAGAGAGGCGGATGTCGTCGGGTTCACGTCGACTGCGAAAGTTGATGTTAGATGTTTTTAGCATACCGGAGACGTACTACCGGAGGCGTATACCGGTTTACCGGACCTCTCTTGTGCATGCGCAATGGCGTTGTTGGGGTGAGGAGGAGCCACTACGCGCGCGCAAGAGGGGCCCGGTAAACCGGTATACGTCTCCGGTAGCACGTCTCCGGTATGCTAAAAACGTCTCTTACCTGGCCAGTCGAAGGTTTCCACGCGCTGCTGATACCTGTTCTTCATTATATGACAGCCGACGCGCTAGGCTAGATCGCAAGGTCGGGTCGAGAAGCCAAAAGGGGTCGTTCGTTCTTTGAGATGCTTGCGTAGATTGCGGACGATGACCGCTAGCCTTCCGCTGCACTCGGCACGCCGTCCTCCACCGGAAACGAGGTCCCTTTGTTCCACAACATAGTCACGACCATTGGGGAAGATAACTGCCGCTCGTTCGCTGCGGTGTCTTTCAGGCCTCCGCTCTCTCGGGTCCCTTAATCCAACCGGGCGACGCTTGCTAATTGTAACTAGCTGACACCCGGGTCCACTCCGCGTGGTCCTTGGCGGCAAACGTGGGAGCGATCACCATCGCGTTGCTCGGAGCCACCCCGAAGAGGCAAAAGTGTTGGATGCCAGAAGGCGAGACTTTCCGTCGCCGTTGCTAATCCAGACGGGCTGCCGCTGTTCGTAACAGGGTCCACAGCAATATTAGGAATGCGCTCCCACGGAAGGGCTGCGTTTGGTTGTATTGACGGTACATGTGTAGTGGCGGCATTTAGGTGGCGGAGGAGGGGCCTGCTTTGATGTGAGAGCGTGAAGGAAGTTTAATGCGCATGTCGATACATCGTGGCGCGTTCCTCTAGTGTGTTAAATAAGAGGCCTGCGGCTTCTACAAGGTGGCTGCTTCCTTTGCTGCTTCCTTTGCTGCTTCCTTTGCAGGATGAATGGCCTGGGGGCCGTTCGAGGTGGACCGATATGTCTGGGTGGCGTTGCCCACATGCAGCTCTAGCATGCTTACAGTATGTTGGAGGGCAGTTGATTTCAAGTGAAGGCCCGCAAAGCAGCCTGTGAGTGCGTGCTGACTATGATCTCCTGGGAGTGGTGCTCGTGGTTGACGATGGCGTGTGCATTGGCCAGCATTTCTGCTGTCGCCACGTAGGAAACGTCGTGGTGGTGATTGATGATTGTGTTGCCATACGGATCCGTGCTTGCCGTTACTACTTTTTCGGTTTTCAAGTTAGCGTCGGCGTGGTAGGAGAGAGGGTCATTTGGTAGCTGTTTGTGGCTGCATGCTCTTCGTGGTACAGCATTTATGTCTGGGTGCGTATGCGTGGGAAGCTAATGAATAGCAGCGCGTGACGTGACGGAGCACAGGCGGCACGGCGGGTAAAATGTCACATGTTCGAAATTCTAAAACCTTACATGGCTATTACTGACTGCTATGTACAATTCACTCTGCCCGATTCATACTGCGGTTAGACGCACTAGATGTATCAGAAGCCGATGTGATGTAAGGGGATTAGACGCACGGCGTTGCGTTTCCAGCATAATGCTTTGCAGCGCTAGCTGTTAAATAGGGTTTCCGGCCTCCGCATAGTAGTCGGCCGCGCGGTCGCAACAAGACGGCGCCGAACGGCTTGAAACGCCGCTCAATATACTACTCTGAAATGACCGCGTGGCGCAGCATCTTGCGCGCTTGCGTGGTTGCAGCCGCCGCAGTCATGATAAAGCCGCCAGCGGCGACGTGGCGCATCAGACGCGTTGCGAGAAGGCCGTAGATGCAGCCGAGGTGGAACGTATGCGAGAGGCCAGGGCCACAAACGAGCGGCGGGTCGAACAGAGGACGAAGGCAGTTGGACGCTGCCCGCAAACGCGCTCCACAATCAGGAGGCTCAAGTCGGTGTCACCACATTTCTTACAAAGCACTCTTTGCAACCCTGCCAAAACAGAGACGTAATCATCATTCGCCCACGCGTGGCTGCAGGGAAGAAAATGCAGCAATTGAAAATGTGCAATGTATGCCACCTGACGGCGATCATCTGCAATTAGCAGATACGTAATCGACGTGTGGTTTTTTTTTTTCTGCCGTCATTGTGTTTTGTTATGAAGAGGAAGGTCTACTAACTCGACCAATTTTCTGTTCGGCATACCGACGTGTCGGAGTTGGCGATTACTTAACCCCGGCAGGATGAAACACGGCTAAACGGAATAATTGTTGCTAAAGCCTGCGTTCGTCATTTCAGAGAAAGACAGATTAATTGTGGGAGAAGGGTGATTTGAGCGGTAAATTTGATTATGAACAACTGGAAACACGTGGTCACTGAAGGAATTACACAAAAAGGAAGGTGAGTATTGAATAAAGATTGTTCCCATCTTTGAAATGAAAAATTACGTACCTAAATTTAAAACACTTCCTAACTGATCCATGTACTCGCGTTCCAAAAAAATTGAAGTTGTCCTCCTCGTCATATGCTGCGACCATAGCATCGCCAAAAAATAATCTCGCAATGAAGACCTCAGTGCTTGCAAACTCAACGTAGAATCGCAACTTGAATTGTTGCCTTGTAGCTTGTAAATTGTAGAACAATGCCGAGACCGCCCTCTGGTGAGGTAGGGGCCGATTAGGTTGCAGAGTAACGGCCTTGGTGTCCGTTTTATAACAATAAGAGGAGGCCCGCAGAGAAATGCAAACGAGAATGCGGCGGCATCGCTGCATGGGGCAGCAGGAATCAAACACAAATGGAAGCTTCGTGAGAAAAGAGCACCAGAGAAGAACGGAGTGAAAGCATTATATGTGCCTTTATTCCGAAGTATCATTTTATTTCGCCAGAACACGAGCGACAACAACACTGAAAATCTTTCCTTACGCATCCGACAGCCATCGATTAAAACAAGAATAGCCGCAAACCGGCGGCGACGTTCACGCAAACTTTTTAACGCACAAGAACAATGAACACAACCTTTCCAAAATCGGGCGAGGACAGTGTTGCGGGTCGGGGTGGCGATAAGGCAATTACGTGCACCACAAAACAGCCTGGAACGACGGGAGGGCAAAGAACCGGCGGCAGCACAAACTCAGTGACGGGCAAGTATGTGTCGAGCGTCAACCGCGAAATCCGAAGCATGCAAGCGCGTAGACAAGAACAAAGGCGCCGGCAGGGGACGGTCCACACCACGCAACACAGTCTAGGGATGCTGCCGGGGAGTGGAGGAAGAAAAAAAAAAGAGGAAGTGGCGAAAAGCAGGAGGCAAGGAATTTATGCCGGAGTGCGCAGATCAAATACTTATCGAAGCGACATTTTGCTCTAGCTAAGTGCACCGTGGTCCCTAAAACAGTTTTCTGGCTCTCACTTGAGTTAATAGAAAAATTCTTTTTTCTTTCTCGGTATGGCTATGTACACTTCCCCGCGCACCAGCGTTCACTGCACAGCCTCCCGCCTAAACGCCGGTCTAACAATAGTCTTTCTTTTTGTCCCCTTGTAGTTACATTGAGAAGCACCAGTCATAACACATGCGCCGTATACACAGACAGAGACAGACCTGCTTGATGTTCGGTCGTGGTTCGCGCAATACTCCAAAATATAACGACGTCACATCTCGTCTATATGACCGTCGGATATCCAGTCTAATATATACAAGCTACACTTGCGCGTTATGTACAGGCGCTCACGGTTTTGTATCCAAACGGTATGTGCACAGCATTATATATCTGTATATTTATATATATATATTTATATGTATATATTTTTATTATGCATTATCTTTATGTTTGACTTTTATCTGCCGAAATATAGATCCCGTGTCTCGTTAGCGGCTGCAAACTCAATCATTGGTTTGTGATACAAGATGCAAATGTACATGATGTGACGCCACGTTAAGTGCAACTTCAAGATCACTTCTTTTTCTTCAGATCTGACTATTTACAACCCACTCTAGGAATATTTTGTTCGCTTGCGCAGTCGGCTACTATACTGCCTAAAGTTTAGACAAAAATGAATGGTTAAGACATAGCTCTGAATTTCTTGCCCACAAATAAAACCGAAACACCTCTTACCGAGCAAGGCAGGAGGTATGAAGACTGTGAAATTGTCGTAAGGTTCTATCGACCGACAGTAGACATGTACATGTCGAAAATAGTTTGCGAGATTACGCTCTCTTATCGAAGAAAAAAGGAACAGGCGAAAAATTCGAAACGAGCACATGAAACCCTTAAAGAGTCCGAAGGCACGATAGCCTCGGGACACTTTAAGATAATAACGGTGAACTTAATTACCAAAGAAACTTCATTCGCCTCTACTGAGACTATTAAAAGTACCCAATATTACTTGAACGTTTGAAGCAAGAGCCAAAAACACCATTCATGCGTGTGCAAAAAAAGAAAGATAAAGGAAAGAAGATTCATTTGTTCTTGACACGCATCTAATTTGGCACTTTGAACAAACTATGCTCTACGTTTGCAATTCTGAAGCCGAAAGTCTCGGCTTTGTGAGATTAGGATATAGTGATCGCCTTCTACATCTTTAAAGTAACAATAAGCGCTTTAAGAAAACCTACACTTCTTGCGGTTCTCTGTGAGTGAACAGATTCGACGACAAATTAAAGCAGGAGGTGGTATTCCTGCCAAACAAAAAAATGACCTGTTGTATCCATAAGAGCAACAAAAGGCCGCATAGAATTCAGCGTGGGTGTTTCTGAAAGTAAAAATAAATTTAATTGGACTGAGGCGGCTAATTGGGTGCGGTGGCATGACATGTCTTGGTGACTGCTGGAGAAAAAAAGAAGATACGACGAAGGACGGGAGAGTAGACAAGTAAAAGCGCTCAGCTTCCCAACACAGTGAATCCCCCCTCTTTGTCTACGAGCAGAATCCGTAGCAACTGATCGCGAAGGAAAGATACCACATTCCAGATAGGCAAGCTGCAACCAGAGGTCTTACGTCGCTTTTGGACATCGGCACCTTCCGAGACGGCGTTGACAGGCCTCCTCCAAGGCATGCCGAGAAAAATGCCGAAGGAAACAGCACTGTGCCCGATTTCTACGCTCGGACAGCAAATTTTGCACCAATGAAAGTGACGGCTCATAACGGCTGGCACAGTTAACTTTTCTTCGAGATCGCTCACTGAGTTTTCTGCCCGTAGACAAAAAGGCATGATTCATCATGCTGTCTAGTTTAACGCTCGTGCTTGCCTACCCCCCCCCAATAATTCATGCTCTTTTCTTTCCAGTCACTAAAACAAGAGACAAAATTAATTTTACGCGTTATAATAAATAAAGCAAAACGCATTTGTTTGTATTGCGTTCTCAAAAAGATTGCAGGTGGTCTCAACAAGGCATCGATCCAACATATCTTGCTTGTTAATCGCCGATTTCTTTACTGCCGGTATGAAGCTAGCATACCACGGCTCTGTCACATCAATGATTATTCGCACAAAAAAAAATTAGGAGTGGCTTAGGTCGCCAGTATATACGTAGCGTGAGCTACGCTGAGCCGCTGAGCCTCAATTGCCGCTGAGGAGCAATTTCGCTTTCCTTCTCCATGGCTATACTACACTTGCAAACGCCCCGCTATATGTATACCACCACTGATACCTATGCGCATGCGCACAAAATGAGAGACGCTATTAAGCGGTTCTGGCGCAGCGTCAGACTTGGCTACTGCGCAACGGAGGCGCACAGCTGGGCACGCGCCGGCGCCAGTGCGTCTGCCGCGGCTATCACGTCACTCCTCTGGAATGCGCAGAGCGGCGAGGGGCGCGCGTCAGCGGCGGCTCCGGCGCGCCAGCTGTGCGCCGTGTGAAGTCACAGCTCCTCGCGCATGCGCAGCACGGCTCTCCAGGACCCACGCAAAACTGCGCAACCTCGACCAGTGTAGCTCACGCTACAAAAACCGCATCGTAATTAGGCGACACTGCTGTATCTCACAGAATACTGCATGACATACTGACTCCTGATTTTAGTGAACACAAGAAAGTGTCTTTAGTACTATTAATTGAATATGAAGGAGGTGTGCAGTCAGTTCACCGTACTAATTAGGAACTTGTTTTTATGCACCTTGCCTGAGACAAAGGTACTCAAATCTAAAACCAAGAGCGACAGTCTTCCTTCGTCGACGCAGCCATGAGTCCCTTATTGACACTTCTGGTCAGATGCTAGTAGTAACAACGAGTGCCTTCAAGAGGCATGCTCGTTCAATTTCACTCCTGTTAACAGGCCGCGTTCACAGCTTGCCGAAGTAATCTGAGGAATGTGCCACTGTAAGTATCACTGTGCAACAGGGTGCACAAAATTCGTGATGCAAAAAAGAAAAAAATGCGGTGGCGCTAGCTTGCGTATGTATCCCCGGAAATGTTTTTTTTTCTTTCATTCTCTCACTTTCTCTTCTTCCGGATGTCGTCATGCACGCACACAGAAACACACATAATCGAAGCCCCAACGGCGTACATAACGTAGCCACAGGAATGTGCGGCCGCCCTTTCTCACACCGCAAACATGTCGAGGGCGCACTGACGCTCGCAGCTTTCGCCACCGGGCGGCACTGACGGCGACGCATGGTGGACCCTTCAATGGCGCCGTCCGGTTAACGGTCCCGAAAGTTGACGGCTCATGTTCAGTGGGTCTGCTGCGAGGCACAATTTCCTCCAGGGGCAACGCCTAGGGCGGCGAGAGTCACTGCGCGTTCGCGGCAGATGCGGCGGCCGACGAGGCAGCAGCTGCTGCAGCGAACGGCTGCAGGACGGGCGGCGGCTGAGGCGGCGAGCCGGTAAGAGCGCCGGCGCCGGAGCGGCGTTCTCCGCCTGCGGCTGCGTCCCCCGAGCGGTTCCTCAGCAGCGTCCGCGTAACTTGCAGATGCTCGCGGATGTACGTGGCGTTGGGGTCCAGCGTGGTGGCGTGCTTGAAGCAGCGCTCGGCGCGACTCAGCTCTCCGCGCTCCACGTACACGACGCACAGGTTGTGAGAGCCTTGCACGTTGCCGGGGTCAAGGGCCAGGATCCTGCGGTAGCACTGCCACCGCCGAAGAGTAATGGGAGTGAGAGAAAGAGTAAGGCGTAAGGCAAGGAAAGGAGCGAGTGAGTCGCTCGCGCGGCATGCACTTCACTGCATCGATTAAAAAAAAAACGTAAAAGCCGAATCATAACCAAAACTGAAAAAAGAACGGAACAATGTGACGACTGTAAAAGCCGTGGAAAAGGATGCAATGGAAAATAAGTTATTCGAAGGGGCGCTTATAGTATAATTAACATGTATATGCCGCAAGTTGTTGAACAGAGGAGAAATGAAACATGAAGTAAACTCCATCTGTCATTTCCCCCAGTTTATCGATCAAGAAAATTGATTATTTTAAACAAAGGACGATTAAGAAGGAGAAGTAGGTTTTCTTGAAACGGGAGTTTGAATACGAATTTTTGTCACCTCTAGCGGTGGCGGCTACTCTTCTTTCCTTTGAAATAAGCGACGACAATTGGCACAGACATAGTGAAATTCCTCAGACGACAACAGTTTTACACGAAAAACACGAAGGATAATTACGAACTAAATATCTGCAAGTGGATGGCGAAAGACAATAAATCTTCAGAAGATTCAGTTGTCAATGCTTCGGGCGATACTTCTTTCTAGCTGAAAAACAAAACGATACAAACGCGAGGAACAGTTTCTACACCCATGGCAATGCATACGGGAGTGCGTAGCAGCGACTGTCGCTCATTGGACTGAGAGCCGAAAATAGACTCGACACAAAGTACGACTAAAGAGCCACAAGCCTGGGCTGCAGTGAAGCTTTGCGGACAGACACGCATCACCGCGGATGGTTGCACCGATAAGAACAGCGTTTCCCACCTCTGTGTGCGCCGCCGTCAAACGAGCCTGGTCACATTTGGTAAAGACGGTACATGCGTCATATCAAATGTTTCTCGTCAAAGGAGCAACAGGTATAGCATGTATTTTGAACCACAGTCGTCACCGAGATTAACACAGTATCCCGCACCCTATATATGCACCGAAAAATAACCACGCCATATGTATGCTTTGTTTTTCTTTATTTATTTTATTTGAAATACTGCAGACCATGTATGGCCCTAGCAGGAGGGGCATAGTCAATCGTTTAACAAGAAATGACAAGCATATACATATATAATAACAGAGACAAACAAATAAAAACAAAAAGAAAAGATACATAGAAAGTCATCTTAATACAAGTTAAAAAATCAAGAAACAAGGAGTTGACGTTCTGATGCTGTTTTAATATTACCTGATTGAAAAATGTGAGGAGGTAATACATTCCATTCGGATACAGTTCGGGGGAAGAAGCTGTTTTTAAATTAGTTTGTGCGGGCGAACATTGGTGCCAATGAGCGTTCTTGAGTGTGTGGTCTTCTTCGTACAGTGAGCTTTGACGCGTTTATGGAACTTGATTTTTATTTTTCCTAGTAGGCACTGATTTCACAAAATGAGGAAACTGTCTTCCGGATTCTCTAGTGCGTAAGGTGTACTGTTTCATTAGCATAGAAGGTCAATCATTTATTTTATATTTCCCAAAAATAAACCGCACATCTTTTCTTTGCACATGCTCGAGTTGCAGGATATCTTTTTTTTTATTATGCAGGTCCCAAACTACCACCGCGTATTCAAGTTTAGCTCTTACGCAGTTGTTATATGTCAGATGTTAAGTACTTGCAGGAGCAGTCCTAAGTTTTCTCTTCAGGAACCACAGCTTCCGAAGCGCAGCAACCGAGGTATCTGATATGTGTTTCGATCAGATTAATTTATTTGTAAGCGTAACGTCAAGGTACGTATATGACTCCACCTATATTATGGTTTTCGGGTCTTGAAGCTGGTAAGTACACGGGAATTTCTTTCTTGTTACTCTTAAAAGAACAGTTTTTTCAGTGTTTAACTGCATACCACAATTCACACCAATCTAATCCATAGTGAATAAAAAAATCACGCCTGATGGGTACAACATTTTTATGTTCTGTCAAATAAAACAAAATGGTTGTAGATGCACGCGCACACGCGCACACACACGCGCACACACGCACACACTCGCACGCGCATTCACACACACGGACGCGCGCGCGCTATGTCGGCATGTGATCGATGTATCATTTCTACAGTGGAAATATATCTAAAGTCTTTATGAGTGATATTATAATTCGCGCATTAAAAATCAAAATACAAATATTCAGCACAGGCAGGCTAAGAGAATCACTATATGCACTGTAAACAGTGACAAAACAAAAAAAACAATAATTCAGTACGGTAGAACCCTTCTATGGGCGTTTGTGACGGTAGAATTAATTACTGCATTGGCGTGACAAATTTGTTTATGTACAGGAGTTTAAACATCGGCGCAATAATACATTTTGAGAATGTGGCTTTCTAGCAAATCGAAGTGTTTTGAGGCAGTGCACGCTTTACAGGGGACATCTGTATACTGGGTACAATTAAGATTGTCTCTGCATGAACGCAATGTTTGCATTTGAAACTGCTAAAGATAAATCTTTACAAATAAAATTAGGTCATACTCCCGCATGAACAGCACGTTTAAACCTTCCCCTGTAATGTAAAGAGTCTGCACTCAACCGTTTTGGGCTCAAGGGTTAAAATATGCACGCATTCTCATCGCGGCAGATTCTTGACGTAGAGGCATTTCTAAGCCTTTCACTTCCCGAAAGAGCGAGGAAATGTAGCATTTTGCACACCGCGTCACCTGTGTAGAAAGTTGCCTGCAGTCTTTATGAAGAGAAATTTGACCTGCTAACACTGTTCTCACGAAACCATTATCTACGTTTCCTGTCTTGCATGAACGATTGACGTTGGCTAAGAAGCAGCGCACATTAGACTGTTTGCAACTTGCGGAAAAAAAAAAACTCATTTAGAAAACGTTGATCAGCTGCAGCTGTCTATCATGATTAACTGGTGATGTTTTAAAGGTGGGGAAATGAGAAAAGAAGTGGTGACGTCAGCTTTATGTCAGCTGAGAGAAAACGATTAAGATACTGAAGGATATTCCGAGGCCAGTTGCGACGCAAATTGCGAAGTGCCCTTAGACGCCAAGTTTGGAGCTAGCTGCCTTGTTTGCTAAGCAACGCAAAATCCGAAGGCACAACCTCTTGAAATTCTATAGAGGTCCTCGAAGCTTGCCGTTGTTTGCAGTGAAACGGCCAAAGACGCTGCAGAGTCACTTCTGTTTCAATCGTTTTCATACACAGTTGAATGCCTGATATTTTAAAAGCATCAATAAATTAAAGGTTAGGTTACCTTCAAGTTAAATCTAGGGGTAATGTTTTTTTTAAGAACTTTTTGCATATGCGTGTAACTATTTAATTCGCCCTCGTCTATAACCGGTCACCTATAAAAAAGGTGCACTTTGGGCAGTTACTATGAAAGAACTGAATAAAGTACTAGCTCTTAAATATCTTTTTTTTTAATGCGTCAAGCGTTTAGTTCAATGAAAAGCTGACGCTTACTGCCTCTTTTCGTAGCCCCGCCAATGGCAAAATGATCGAAAACGGACGTCTCTGCAAAAACAAAACAAAACAAAACAAAAAGACGTAGCCTGAAGCAAGCTGCTTAAATCTTCGCGACTAGGTTTTAAGGATTGTTGAACTCGATTGTGCAAGCGTCTGTGAATATCCTATGTGAGCACTATTTTTAGCGATGTCGCCTCATTCAGCCGCTCCGATTCACTGATTCGTGCCTCTCTTGCTCTGCCCAATGCCATTACTCAGTACAAGAAAAAAAAGCGGCTCGGCGCCACTGCTGTCCGTGGCGCTCAAATTGTATGGGACCGCCCTCCCCACCTTAGACCTTCTCCGCGTCGTCAGGAGCGGATGAGTGGAGGGCTGTCTCACTAGCGCAGTGCGTCCTTCTCGTTCGCGTGCGTGCCTGTGACAGTACTGGGGGGATTTGTTTTGTTTGATTGGACGTCCTGCATGGTGCTTCATCCTCGTCGTCTTAGCTGCACTTGCTTCTGTTCGCACGGGATTAGGCGCGTAGGAGCAGTAGCCGCTAATCTTCGAGACTCACCTCTTCGGCTGCTTCCAAATCCTTGAGGTGATTGACGTTGATGTCTCCGAGCAGTACTAAGCCCTTGATGTGGTTCGGGTGGTACTGGACCAAGGGAAGCAAGGAGAGAGGGCAAACAAAGGAACGCTTCAGTGACCCTGCATGAGCAGCTGGCCCGCGCGGACATATGCAGCAAGGGCGGCGGAAAGCCCTGCGCCAGGCGGCCGCTGCCGACAAAGCCCCTCTGGCGTGCCGGGCGCTTCGGGTGCGCGGCTTACCGGCTAGTCTCCGGTAAACGCCTATAGGGCAAACGGTGTTAAGTTTGATTTCAAAAGGACGGGCTGCTTTTTTTGCTACGGCGCGCAGGGCTTGCGCCGAGATGATGAAAATACGCGCTTGTCTGACAAAGCCTTGATTGGCGAAGAGAAAAAGTAACTGCTGCGTTATAACTGAAACTTTTTTTTTATGGCTAGCGAAGCCAAGGTAACGCGCGTAAAAAAATAGATGTGTATTTAACAGCAGATAGCAAAGACTGAAACAAACGAGACGTTACCTGAGCGATAAGATGTATCGCTATTGTAAGCAAATAGCACCACTGATGACTTAAAATCTGACGAGAATGGCCAATCTGCCAAAGAAGGTTGTAGGCTGAAAATTGTACATAATGTGCTACAAAACGAACACCGCTTATTCATTCACTTAATAAAAATTCCACTGAATCGGCTATTAGGTACGGTGTCGCGGCTTTTGCTTACAGTTAACCATGTGAGAGCGTCAGCGACGAAGAAAACAATGATCTCAATCAGAGAAAAGATGTCGAACCTTGAGGAGGTCTTTCAAGAACCTCATGGCTTCCATGGGTCGTTGCTGCTCAGACAGCAACAAGGCCAAGTTGAAGAGGGCACTACGCAGCTTGGGTTGTACCTGCGACCGTAATATGCGAGAAAATCAGTGTGATTTGGAAAGTAAAAAAAAAAACTGCAGCCATGTAAAACAATGGCGGACGAGGGTACTGCAAGAATGCCTGTGCTTTTTCTTTGATTATACCATTCTCCTCCCCCTCAATGGGTTAAGCGCGATCGACCCAGAGTGCCAGAGCGCGACCGTGCGTTCCCTCTCCTTCGCGAATGTACAGACGCCTCTGCCTTTGACAACGTGCTCGTACGCGAGCGACCTTTTCACCGAGCCACTCAGGTGGGTTCGCAGAGGCCTGCACTTTGTATGCCATGTGATAAGTAGCTGCGAACAGTCTCACTCCTTCCTCGGCCAGCAGCTCCTCCATCCCTCTGAAGCCAACTTGGGCTCAGCCAACTACCGCTAATATGGCCAAGCTAAACCATGCGGGCTGATTTTCACCTCTTAGTGCGTCAGCGTCCAAACCACAGAGCAATCATTTTGCGACGAGTACGAGCTAGTGTGGGAACTCATACGTACATGAAAAGCATATCGCTGAGTGCCGATGTATGGGGTACTCCCATCATTTATAGCGTTCATGCGAAGCGGCAACGCAAAGTGCTACCTAACGAGGGGAGGCGGCGGGCTGTAAGCGATAATTACTGAAAATTTCCTCCGGTGTTCTTAACGTCTTTGATACAGTAGTGGCGCTGGAAAGGCTCTTTTTGTTATTCATTTATCTAAGCCTCTAATTACAATTTGAACTTCTTACCGGAGCTCCAATAGAAGCCCGTGTACTCTATCCAGGCTTTCTGCTCCTTCGGTTTCTTTGCCTTCGTTTTCGATGCCCAGCTGGATGACATGCCTAACCTGTAATCCTACCCAAGCGGTCATGTACACAGCATACACGTGCGTGTGCCCTTCATTCTGATGCAGCGTGGGTCTATGAAAACTGCGCTCGCGAAGAACACCGCACACGTGAGAGACGCTAAAAACCATAAATGTAGACATTATACGGCATTCCTACATCCACTCCCAAACTTTCGCCCTTTACCGGGGCGAACAAGCCGCAACAACAGCTGCGCTATGCAAACCAAATCTAGGTGGTTGGCAAATACATGCTTCACTTGTTAAACCGCCGTCCACGCTGCGCACTGAAACCACATCTTGGCCCCCTTTTAGCGAATACCGGAGAAAAGAAGGACGAGCTCGTTTAAACAGGGCGCACACGCGACAACGTGTCCTCGAGCCGCTTTCGGCGTAAGCCACCGAACGAACGTGCCACGCCCGCTCAGAACTGCCTCTGCAGGACCCGAAGCCTTGCATCTCAGCTACCTTTGTGACCGAAGTCGCCCTGGGCTGCCTCTGAGTCTAGGACAACGAGAAGATGCCTCAGCGCGCGGTCAAACGGAAGCAGACAGCGCCAAAGGCCTTCAGGGAGGGCTGCGCCGCCACTTCGAACAGCCAGGGAGACTTTCTCATCGTAGCCTGGCACATCCCGGGAGCCCAGTGTTGCGCCCGCATGCGGAGCTTCCCTACTGTTCTGGAGGCTGCTGCCCTGCGCTCTTCGGTGGCCCACCAGCCTAACGAGAATGAGGACCATCAACCGCGGTCGTCATGGAGATATTTGCTTGCGTCCGGTGGACGCTCGCCGGATGGTCAGTGGATGGACGCCTACGGCGGGAGGCGGGGATACCATGCAGAGGTAACCAGCGTTCCTCTTCTATCCGGTGCTCCGAAGAGCGTCCTACCATTCTTCCAGACTCTGGAGCGCCACCGCGGTTCTGCCCAGAACCAGCCCGATGCTACGCTCCACCGAACCGAATTGGCTTTTCCTGACGACATATAGGAGCACACTGGTCAGCATGGACGTCTGGTCGAAACTGGAGTCGACGCCGGGCACCATGTCATCGTCATCCACACTCGACGCGCAACTGTGCCCGCTGCACATGGCCTGCACCGTCTTCGCTTCGAGGGTGGCCGCGTCGTCCTTTTGATTCTCAACTACTCTGCCAGTCGAGTGCCCCCAATTACGAGAAGCACTGTTCTGGAGGTACCTGGTGAGCTTGTGTCATCTGCCGTGAACACCATCGAAGACGTGGAACAGCTCAAAGTCCTGCTGGAAGATCTCGTCCAGGATAATGCTGCTGTCGTTTGTCCCTCGGCTGTTCATGTTGTGCGCACACCAACAGCGCATACGCCACCAGGCCTCTACGCCCCCGAAGGTGCAGAAGAACACGCCATCCTGTCCCAAGATCTAGCTCAGCATGCTGCTCGAGTCTTCGGTCCCACGGCGACTCTGGTGACATGGCTGGTGCCCTTGCGCCATCTGGCCTCCCCGACGTCAGAGAAGACGAGGAAGAACTTGTGCACCAGCGGCTGGCTCTCTGCCACACTGCCGCTGGTCTCCCACCCTTTCTGATTTAATCCCGCTGGTGGTGCCCGTGCTGCGCATTGTGCACCTGGCCTCCAGGATGAGCCAGAGAAGCTCGCACACGAGGCCGCGCAGCACGATAATATCAGGCGCACCACATTTACGGGCCAGCGGGACGTCGAGGCTACAAGGAGGTTACAGCAGGAAGGCTGCCAGCAGCAAGAGATGGGGCGCAAGTGCTTGCCTCGCCTTCGTTGTGGGTGCAAAACAACTGAAATTGACGGCCGGGTGAATGAGTGCAGCGGCTGCACAGTGGTCCATGCGTGTGCAAGGCGGAGTCACCATTGACCCCGGCATCGTCATGATTAGCCTGGTCACCGGAGTCGCCCTCCAAGCCTGCCACATCGTGTTCTGAACGACGAGTGGTAGGATAGGAACCTTGGCGGGACGTAGTAAAACATGCGAAGAAATAATGTCGCCTCAAATGTGAGGATCTATTATTAGGACTTTGTCATCAGTAAACTACTTTTAAGTTCACTTTTCCCAAGCAGTTGGGCGTATTGACTCGAAATGATAAATACAGAGATGCACATTAATATTTAGAAATCCGCGCTGCCCGTAGAAATAAATTTCTCCAGTATTAATTACTACGCCTACCTCCATGACATAGCTGGGAATGCCAACTCAGGAATGTGCTCTGGCGACAGTACCACAGTCCTACCGTATTTGTTCCGGAATTCTCACAACGATGAAAAGAACGTTTTTACAGGCGGGAAGGTGAACTACTGCGCTCCAACATTCTGGGTGGCATCCCAGGCGCCAGTTCCTCCCAGAAAACTTTGTCCAAATGAATGCGGTTGGGTAGGACTCAGTCGACTCATGGGGACTTACCCGCTCACGCGGATGACATTTTTCGATGTCTTGAAGGCGCAGTTGCAGCTCTGAGTATCCATTGCCAAGAAACAGTTTTATGCTGTGAAAAGGAAAATCGCTGCCTTTAAAGTGTCCTTCGAACTCGGTTCTATCCGAGCCCAGTAAAGTAGCTGACCGGATTCAGTCCGGTCGAGCTTCGCCCGCTCTTGCTGAGCCCTGTGCTTTCTCTCGCCCGCTGACATGGCATGTAGCAACTCCCGCGTTATCCGGCACATGCTTCTCTTTCGCCGGGCATGCTGAAAATTGTACGGTATTATTTCGTAATTAAGTTTAATTGCAGAAGCGCTCAGCGGTTGCATGGTTCATCTAACGCCGCCGTTAATCATTCCTAGAACTGCTATCGCGAAGTGCAACGAACTTCCTGACCAAATTGGTACGGATAGAAATTGATAGATCGTTTATGTGAATAGCTCCTGTTACATCCTCTTAATGACTTACTGATTCTTCATTCCAAAGTATTTCTTAAAATGGTTTGATTTTATGGGATTTAACATCCTAAAGCTACTTGTTCTATGTAGTACACCGCAGTCCTGGAGAGCTCCGAATGATTTCGACCAGCTGGGGTATTTGACGTGCACAGTATATTGGCCTGTAGCATTTCGCCTCCATCGAAATCCGCCCTCCGAGGCCGGGGTCAAACCCGTGTCTTCCAGGTCAGCAGCCGAGCACCATAACCAATGAGCCACCGCCACGGCTCATTTCTTACAATACGTTGTTCCAATGCGCACAAATGTGTTACTTGTGGCCGCTACTCGTATTTATGTTCACGTGTTCTATTTTTTGTGACACGTGATCATTTCATGTTCTCCTCCTTCCCCCACAGTAATTCCTCATGAGGGGCCCTTAAGGACGAAAAAATTATAACGATGATGACATTAAGCCGCTAAGCGCCCAGTTAGCTTGCATTAAGCTTTGTTTCAACTTCGGCGTGACACGCAAAACGTCCACGTAACTAGCCATCATCACCCTGGTCGCCCACAGGCTGCCATGCTGAATTGAACGCTACAGTCCGCTAGATAGATAGCTTCTTGAAGCTTTACCTTTCCCAGCGGGTGGGTACCAGTAAGTTGGGTGCCCTGGTTTTGATGATGATGATGCTCGGGGCTATGGTCCTTGAAATGGTTCAGCACCATGTACGGGCCACTGTTAAACAGTGTCACGTGGCGGTTAATCGGAGACATTTTATGAAAGCGGATAAGAACACTGTTAAGAAGGAAAATGCCCATCGGTTCTCCGGCGCAATGGATGAGCGCTGCACATTTGGACGCGTGTGTCAGCACATCGAATCCCTTTGATGAAAAAAATTGTTTTCCCGTCCTTTTTTTACTACACCAATCGTCGTTTAAAAAGCAGTCATACCAACCGGGAAGCGAAACCTGAAGTTGGGGTAGTGTACCGTTGAGAGAACGCAATTACATAGGCCGACTGCACGGTAACAGCTTCTCGGCAACTAACTAGTGTGGAGGCAAAACGAAGCCCTGGCTCTTATCTGCATGCGTTCGTACTCAGTAAAATTCCTGGCCTACAGCGTTGCGAAGAGGAGGGGACTGCGTCACACGGTGCACCTTAAATACTTCCACCAAATGGGCGCGGGGAGTTGCCGGGTTTCGAAAGGGATTTTCGCCACTGGTACAATTGAAGAGCGCTGGGTTAACGTGGCAGTTCTCGGTCACAACACACTACGACTCCGATGCTGTTCACCTCGAAGAAAATCCCTCATACAGTTATAGCCGTAAACTTGCAATGAATCACTGAATACGACGCGCAATTCGTCATGAAATAACGGTTGCAGGTGCTGCGGACGTGAATGGAATCCAAGCCGGTACTGCACATTCTGTGCGGCTGCGTTTTGGAACAACTTTCAGTCTGCTGTCATTTGCAGAGTAATCGGCATCTCCCTCTCGGATGACGCCAACAATAGGTGTCGGCAACAATGGTGGAAATTAGAATCTCCAGTAGCGAAGCGCTTTCACAACAGGAAGGCGGTTGGGGATCCAGGCATAGTTGGTTGAAGAATGTTGATCTAGCTGTACCTCGTAAAATGCCACAAGAGATGTGAACGTCAGCAGATGCTTTCTTGTTAACGTAACAACTGTGCATTGATTCACATTCGTCGCGGGCCTATACAAAAACAGGTGAGCATTCTGTTTGAATCAGGGACAATACCCGAAGGGCTTGAGCACAGCCCATAAACATGCAGTGAAACTTCGAAAAAAAAAAAAGAAAACGTGCGAGCTAGCAGACGACGTGATGTAGTAAATATCGCCCATAACAGTGTTTCAAACTGTTACGCATTGGTTCTTACCTCTTCTTAGAAAGAAAAAAATTTCATGCACACTATTGTGAGCGCGCTTCCGAAAATGTGCCAGGAAACTAATATTGCATTTACAGTGATCACTGCCTGAAACACGACTCAAGGAACCTACTGCTGATGAAAGCGTGTTATAAGATGCGACTGATACGAAAAAATTTTGGGTTTTACATAGTATCACTGGTTAAGAGGGAAATCATCTTTTTAATTGGCCACAAAACGTGGCATAAAGCTGGTTTGGTTTATGGGGGTTTAACGTCCCAAAGCAACTCAGGCTATGAGGGACGCCGTAGTGAAGAGCTCCGGAAATTTCGACCACCTGAGGTTCTTTTAACGTGCACTGACATCGTACAGTACACGAGTCTCTAGAATTTCGCCTCCACCGAAATTCGACCGCCACGGCCGGGATCGAACCCGCGTCTTTCAGGCCAGCAGCCGACCGCCATAACCACTGAGCCACCGCGGCGGCTTGGCATAAAACTAAGTGAGACGATGTTGCGCGGTGAAACTTCTTTACTACCTGTGTATAAGAGCACCTGTCTCATATTGATACACATAACGTTGCTGTTATTAAATTTATCATCGCGTTGTAAACTTGCTGTTGTGTTTACACTCTTAAGCCTGTCTTCTAATGTCAAGAAAGTTTTTTTGGAAGACAGCGTTGCCTTCGCAGCTATGAGCGAGATGGCATTTTAGGAGTGTTTTCTTTGGGGCCTAGTTTGCTCATGGTACGCTCACGGCTCATGGTACGAACCACTGCATAGCGTAACACACGCGACGCTGGAGAATAAGGTACACGGGATATGCGCAGCATTTGTTCGCGGTTTGTGTCTTCTCCCAAGGTGCGATCACAAACGCGCGCACCGATCATTGTTGCCGTGATCTGAGTGGAGAAAAACGAGTGCGTCCATTAATCGGAAAATTCTTGTAACAATATTTTACGGCATTTTGAACGCAGCCATTAGGATCACCCACTTTCAACGCCAAGGTTCCTATTTTTTTTTCGCAACCAATATATTCGACGGCAACTTAATTAATCATTCATATTTTTTAGTTCGCGAAAAAAAATTACGTGAAAAAAAACGTGTAAGCAAATAAATTATTATAGCTTAGACAAGATACAAACTGTTTCAAGACGTAAAAAAAAACAAAAGTACTGCACGCAAACAAACTGCGCTCAGTTAATGGCGCACCAACGCCCAAATGAATGCACAACATCGTTTACCAGCTGCCGGCAGCCCTGGCTGCCTTTAGACAGGTAACTTAAATAACACATAGCTTTTTTTAAGTGCCAAAGCTACAGCTGGGCTATTGAAGAGCTCTGGATGAATTTCGACCACATGCGGTTTTTTTTGCACACGCTGAAATTGCACTACACCAACGTGCCGCTCCAGCCAAGACCAATGCTGCGGCCTCATGGTGGTCGTATGCGAAGTTTAACGTCCCAAAGCTGCACATGGGGCTGTAAGGTGCGCCGTAATAGGGGGCTCCGGATTTGTTTCGACCACGTGATGTTATTTTACGCGCACTAACATCGCACAGTAAGGAGACAAGCTTTTCCGCATTTCTACTCTATTGAAATCCGGCCGTCGCAGCGGAATTCGAGCCAGCCACCTCGACCTCAACAGCTGAACAATTAACACTGAGGCACCGCGACGGGTTCGGATACACAGCGTGCGCTTCTAATCAAGTACATGAAGTAAATTAGCATTCACCAGGAGACTGCCTTCCACTCCTCTTGAGTGCTTTTTGGGTGACAGGACATGTGACGGGATATGTGCGATAATTGTGAAGAACTGCAGTTAGCTAACTTATAGTTCTTCACTAAGGCACAATGATAAGCCGTATATGCGAATACATTAGGACTTCATAATGCAAATTGCCATTTTTCACAGTATTTTTTTTGTATAAATTTAAGCGCTATTCTACAGCATTCTTGTAATGCATTGTAAGCGAATGCGCATTGTTTTCACTCTTGAGGTGAATTTGGGATAAGAGTGGGGTTTATACGGAAAGATTGTGTCTTTTACATAATGTTACTGGGGAACAGAGAAATTTGAATTTTAATACGGCACAGAACGAAGCGTATCCACAAAGAAACAACTGGATATCACGAAAAGCATAGGGCACACGGTAAAACTAAAAAAAAAACAAGCTGTAAGGAATTGCGGCCGATGTCCGTAGCCTCGGAGACATCACAAATTGAATTGCATTGAACTGCGACGAGAAAATTTTCAAGCGCATGCCTTACACGCTCACCTTCGATATAGAATAAAATTTACACCTAGAGAAGGCCTGTAGGGTCAACCTGCAAGATACATAGTCGCTCAATTAAAGCCAATGCTAGCGCCTTTCTGACGCTTTCAGGGAATGTAAAAATATACGCACCGTTATTTATTTCGAAGATATTTGTGCTGTGCGATGTCAGTGAGCGTGACAGATCCCCTACTGGTCGAAATTATTCCGGAGCCCTCGACTACGGCACCTCTTTCACCCCTCTCTTTCCTTCTTTCACTCCCACCTTCATCCCTTTCCTCACGACGCGGTTGAGACATCCACCTACAGAAGTTGGACAGTTACTGCGCCATATTTGTTCCTCAGAAACCACTAAAAAATTAAGTTAATTGTGGGTTTTCATGAAGATTCGCACTCCCCCCCCCCCCCCCCCCCCGCGCCCATACAGGCTCACGTGCCGGCTACACAGCATGAAGGTTTTTCGGCGCCCAAGAGATGCGAGATCATAGATCGAGGCAGTTTGGCCAGGCAAATGCTGACAAAAAAAGGAAAAGAAAGGAAAAGAAAGAAGGGGAACAAATTATAAAACCAGTGAAAGGGTAACGTCGCTGCTCAATACTTTTTCTTTATTTCTTACTACACGAAAATGTCGACAATGGGCACAATACACAGCAGTGTAGTCTTGGTGCTGGCGTGCCTATCACTGTTGTATTGCCGCGACGGGTATGTGACGCGGTCCACCAGCGCAAATACCTAAACGTGAAATTACTCGATGATTCGTGACGTTCTCCTTATCGGTCGGCCGCAAGTAGGTGGTCGCCCGTTTACACTCTCCAGCCGCGGAAGCTATTTCGTTTCCCATCTTTCCACATCCGGACCAGCATAACAGTGGAATCCCTCACGCTGCGCTCGCGGCGTCGAGCTGGGCCTGCTTTGCTGCTCTTCGCGCTTCCCCGCTCTCCTAATAGTGGGGAGAAAGGGAAAGCAGTCCTGCGCGTTCCTGGCTCCCCATCCTCCCGTCTCGTCGCACTCTCGTGGTTCCGTTCCCGGTGCCATCGTTACAACGACGCAGACCGTCTGCGCGCTCTCATGTTGATCCCTTCGCTTTCAACTTCACCGCTGCATGGCGCGGAACCGAAAGATCAGTGAACTCTTTTCGACCCTGTGCGAGTACTGAGAATAAGTTCCCAGAAAAGAACGATCACGCAGATGAAAAGAAACAAAAAACAGAATTATCTTGCCGTATTTAAACGCTTTTCACCGATATCAAACTGGCTCTCTACACTCTTAAATAAGCGGCGCACTGGTAATACATCTTACACGGCAGTCGTATTAGCTAATCTACGCTAACCATTTGCCCTTGTGGAAAGGTCTTCCAAAGATTTGCTGTCAGAAGACACGTAACGCATATCTTAATCGCCAGCGACAACTATATTTCCTTCCGTTTTTTTCTTTAATTTATAACGGGCATTCAAACGAATAATCAGACAATAAAGTACTAAGCACTCCTGGCATATATGTCTGGCATTATCGGCAGTAGAGGCGACATCTTTTGGGATGCCGTATTCGAAACTAAAACAAACGGCTGACACCCGAAATCACTTTGTTCGTGCGTTCATTCGTGTCAAACAACCAGATAATCTAGAAGCGAACGTGAGCGCCCGAATTGGGCATCGCGACTCCAAGACTGACGTTGTTCATGTGTCGCGCTATGTGATTGAAGTAAACGCGGGTAAGTGAGGCATAGTAATTATAAGTTTAGGTGCACCTGTGCGCACCTTGAGGAGAGCACATAAGTGCTTGTACCTAGAGCTACGAAAACCAAGCGCTTCCGAGAGTATCTTCAATGCACTATACCCGTGGGGTGGAGCAGTGTGTGGTAAGATGAGAGCGGACATGAAAGCAATTAAAACTGAAAGTCGGCATCAAGTCAAATACGGGGGCCACGTATGAAAGGCAAGCCGCATTCAGCGTCAGAAGCACTGCTTTGAATTATTTTTTTTACGCGGCAAACGAAGCAAGGCTTTGACAACGTGGCACGCCGTAGTGGAGGGCTTCGGATAAATTTCGACCATTTCTTAAACATGCACTGAAAATTAAACGCACGAGCGAATTTGTATTTCGCCGCCATCGAAACGCAGCCGCCGCCTTATGCCCACAGTGCATGCTTTGGTTGCTGGGAGTCTATTTACAGTTGTTACTTTGCTCTTCCTTGCATTTCGTCACAGGTTGAATGAGACTGACAGCAAAAGAGGCAACGGTGCATGCCTTAAAGGGGCCAATGCATCCCATTTTCGTGCATACCCTGCTTAGTGCATTTAACTCCCAACACGTCAAATTACAATTTCCCGAAGTTTCAGTTGATTCGGTGCTGTAGGTATGCTTAAAACGTTTCTTTTGCGAACAGCTTGTTGGTCTGGCATTCTCTGAGCGCTGACGTCACAAGGGCATGCTCGCTCCGCATCGTCTGCTGCGCTCTGTTCGCTGCGTTGAGGTGACTGCATGCACACCGTGCACAGCGGTGGCTTGAAAAGTTTTTTTTGTTAAATCTCAGCGAAATAAAATGCATATTCCGTGTTTTCTTTTCGGAGGCCTTCAGGACAGTACGCGAGTTGAGCGAAAAATGGACTTGCTCGCGGCGCCAGTCTTCTGATTGTTGAAGAAACAGAAATCGATGGCCCCTGCTGTATTATTTACTCTTATAAGCATGTTATGCGTATGTTGCGGTGGTGGTCTCATTAGCAGCCAAGTGCTCCCGAATGTGAAAAGCGGCAGGTGTGGTGCATGCGTTTCGTGATGTGCGTCGTTAAGGGCGTGGCGGTGGTGCTCCGTTGCTGACTACCAAGTTCTTGCCCGCTATTCGTCGGCTCGGTAATTAAGCTCAAATTACCCCAAGGTGTCAGTAAAGCTTGCGGCACGAAAGAAACAGAGAAAAGTGCGAATGCGACGTCTTCCCGGCTTCGTGCATGCTTGAGTAGATATATTATGTGCGTGCGTATGTCAGTCGAACATTCATTCTTTTCGGCTGGTACAACCCTTTTGTAAAACCAAGCCGCTGGCAAAACCTAACGCGACTCGAATGTTTCACGGCCCGCACCGACCAATAGCCGCCTCCGTGCATTTCGCCCGGCTACCGAGGCTATATGTGACTACTCGCCCCCTTTTTTTTCTGCTGCTTGCAAGTGTTAGGCAAAAACGTGTATTCGCTGAAGGAATGTTTCAAGACAATACTGCAACATTTAGCGTTTACTGTACGTCCGCGTAGTTCCTCCAGAATGCGACACTTACAGCTGCAGCCCGCGCTCTGGTTGTTTAGCCGTACACAAACAGTACTGCTTGTTTGCATGGCATCGAACGCAAGGTGGGCTCTCCTTATCTTAAATATTACCTATTATTGCTCACAAATTGTAGTTTTTTTCGTTTACACACTACGGTAACACTGTAATAAGCGCCGATGATGCTATCGCCTGCTAGGGAAACGGTTCGCGCAGAACCGGCGCTTCCCGCTAATTGTATCTGCTGCCTTCAATGCCACCAATACTTGAGTTAAAATCGCAGTATCTAGAGATCCGTTCGGCGACCGCTTGCATTAATAAAAACAGCCAAATTTGTTGCCCAAAATCGACGCCGACGACTGCTGCCGGCTGCCTTCAGCGCATGCTCGGCAGATCGGGTCACATCGGCACTTCTCTCTTGTTGTACGGGCGTCCTGCGATGTAAGCAATCGCCGCTTTGAGGCCACTGTGGCCAGAACTACGTTCGGCGGCCATTTGAATGCGCTAAACTTGTGAATTCGCTTTCTGCAATCGCTGAAGTCGCACACACGAATTCTGCGGATTCGCTGTATAGGCCTCGTCAAAAAAGGGCTGGCGGTACGGTCGACTGAAATTTAAGAATCTGGTAAAAGTGTACCGTTGATTAGTGTTAAGTTTGAAGATATGAAATGCGGCAGCTCGGTTCATTTGTTCCTATACGGATGAGGTAGACATAGGCGCAGTTTTCCAGGCCGTCGCCTGACTGGGCGTCAAGTTTTCGCTCGGCCGCACAAACCAAAGCGAAGGCGGCAAGCGACGAGCGGCACCGTCCCGCGGTGTTTTGCATGTGTCGCTTGCCTCGCCGCTGTATTCTATGCGGAGGCGCTGAATGAAAGCACATCTTTGCTGGGGAAGGTATTCGCATATGTCATCGTTGCTAGCATGAGGTTTCTACTAAGTTTTTAGGGTTTTTTTAATTTATAAATTTATAGAATGTCATACCAACTAGCCCCCACACCATACTCTACTGCTTCCCACTAGACTCAAAGTTTACATTACTACGAACGCGGTCGTCAGCCCTTCCGGCGTCTTCGTCGGTTTAGTGTGACAGACCGGTGAGTCTGTGACGGAATTTGCATATCGACCAGCCCAGTGACCGCAGATGAGCGCTGAATCTGCTTACGTGACCAGACCCTAACTGTATCGACGAAAGCCTACGCTTCTGGTACCGCTTTTGCGGATCATGCAGTCACTCATATATGAGGGTTGCATGCTACTTCGATCGCCCACGAAAGTACAAGGAACAAGAGACCTCGTTGCGCCCATTTCAGCAACGATAGCAGCCGACGCTGCTCCGCGTATGCCCTTGTGGCGTCGCGGGAGCATTCAATATGGCGGTCGCTGCCGGTGGGAGGAATTTCGTGGTTACAATTTCGATCGCGTTTTTTTCTGGAATATACAGAGCGTCCAGGGCACCTGTGATTAATATTTCAAGTTTTGAAAATTAATCATAAGCTCTCGTATTATTCACTCAAGTCCAGTAGCGTAACATAGAAAACGGAAGCTGAAAGAAAAAGTATGCGTCGTGCGCGTCGCTTTTATTTCCGACGTCAATTCAAGTAGGAGAACATGGAAGCATAGAAGTCTACAAGACCTAGGCGTGCTTATCAGCGCACGCAGGAAGAAAGAAAAGACAGATTCTGACTGGAAGATTTTTTTACGGAAGAAAATACGCTCGAAGCACATGCCTGGTATTTTCCGAGTGTGCCGAGCTGAGCGCCCACACTTCGATACACCTGCCTACGACTCTTCTGACGTGCCTGTCGCTGTGGAGGCAGTTAATTTAGGACCTCGAAGGAAACACCGCTCTGAATTATGATAGGCGCACGGCAAAGTTTCTTTTTTTTTTAGGCCTACTACTAAAGAGTGCCTTCAGCCCTGCATTCGGCTTCGCCACGTGCGTGTACTGGACACTCCATTCGTTTCTGCACGTAACCGCGTGATCCGGAACAAATAGCGTATACGTTCACATGGGAACGCATTACTTTTGCAGCGCTGCGGTCTCACGCTACGCTTTGATTGCGGAGCGCGCAGTGCGCACCGGCATACATTACACGTTGCGCTCCGGGATTACCAGCGGAAACCGGTGCGACGTACGTCGGCTTATCAGCGCGTAGGCGGACGATCAGCCAACGCAAAATCGATGTGGGGCCTGGACCGTGCAGTTGGGCTATGGCCCGCTGAGCACGTGGCCGCCGCTCCGCTTATTCGGGGCATGTCGAGTGCAGCATGGCGGCACGCCCTTTACCGGCTGCCTGTTGTTTGCTTTCTTTTTGTCCTCTTCGGGCGCGGCTTTGGTTAAAATTAAGTCACTTTCGGTGACAGCACTTCAGATTTGCGCCTTCTCCCGG
Source organism: Amblyomma americanum (assembly GCF_052857255.1). NCBI lineage: Eukaryota > Metazoa > Arthropoda > Arachnida > Ixodida > Ixodidae > Amblyomma > Amblyomma americanum. Next base: position 121,453,733 of record NC_135497.1, on the reverse strand, counting down.
ATGGCAGCAAGGCCTTTCTACACTGCCTGCAGTGAACTCCATGCTTTCACACGAACTCTCGACGGCAAGCTAGAATACAATTTTTTTTTGTGCGCCGGTGTGCTGTTGCCTCTAATTATTTAAGAAAAGCGGACGCTTGCTATGGGTCTGCAGCGTTTTCGGCGCACGGCGGTTCAGTTACAAATGACTAAATGCGTGCAGTTTCTTTTTAGTACGAGCAGCGTATACAATGGAAACACAACGCCCCTATCTGCCCAAGCAAACGCTGCCATTTTTCGCGTGTCGATAACTGACAGCGAAAGTATTTTAATTAGTGCCGACTACAAAGCGGATAATTTCAATATCTCTCAGATATATTTGGTTTTGCTTTACCGCGTTTAACATGCCAAAGCCACTCAGGCTACGAGGGACGCCGTAGTAAACGGCTGTAGATAATTTCGAGAACCTGGGGATCCTTAACGCGCACTGATATCATAGGGTATGCGGGCCTCTGGCATTTCGCCTCCATCGAAATGGGACTGCCGCGGCCGGGATCGAACTCACGTCTATCGGGTAAGCAGCCGAGCACCGTAACCACTGTGCCACCGCGGCGGGTTGCTCTCATATCGTTTTTTAAATTTTTCTTCAGCTTATAAATCAGCATTGTTTCACTTGATAGGTGATGGGGTTCGTGACTACCGATACATAATAATAATAATAATAATAATAATAATAATAATAATAATAATAATAATAATAATAATAATAATAATAATAATAATAATAATAATAATAATAATAATAGAGATTTATTCATCACAACGATGAAAAGGGCCGAGGAAAAAAGCCAGCAAGGCTTGACGAGCCCTCGGCCCCTACATATACAAAGGCATCAGCGGAACAAAGAATACATATTGTGCAACAGTATCACAATAACAAAATTAGTACTACAAACTTTTGATGCAAACACTGAATAAAAAGGAAAAATGAAAAGATTATAAAAGCAGACTAATTTTTGAAACACAGGAAATGTTTACAAAGGTCACGGATCGGCGTACTAATTATGTCAATATTTTTATGATGTAACGTGTTTAGGTGTTTAGGCAACTGGAAGGCAATCATTTGTAATCCGTAGTTTGTTCTTGGAGTTTTAGTCTGCCACGGGGAGCGTTGTCTAGTGTTATACAGCTTCTCGCTCGGCGTTTGGGAGGCCAGTCTCCCCAAATAATCAGTATGACGAAGTAGCTCCTTCTTATATCTCGAAAGCAGTTGAAAACTATAGATGTCAAATATTTTCATAATACATGCATCTTCAAAGTACTGGTTTGTATGCTGGTTGAAACTAAGCTGGAATATGCACCTTATCGCTTTCTTTTGAAGTAGATAAATTTTGTTTAGATTATTCAGAGTGGTCATGCCCCAGACAAGGTGACAATAATTTAAATGGGACAAAAACAACGATTTGTATATGAGCTCCTTAATCCTCGAAGGAAGCATTGTTTTCAGGCGATATAGGTGTCCTACGACTCGAGCGAGTTTAGGCAAGATAGTATCTACATGATGGTCCCATGACATTGTTTCGTGAAAAACGACTCCAAGTGTTTTAAATTTTTCTACTATCTCAATCTCCTCTGAATTAAGTAGTAGCTTTTTATTTGTATGCAGAAGTTTATTCCTTGGTCGGAAGATAACAGCCTTGCTTTTATTCACATTTATTTTTAATCCATTTAGTTCTGTCCAGGTGTTTAGTTGGCATAAAATATTGTTTCCTTTGTCTATCAGGGAATCGCAGTCATTCGTTGAGAGGAAAATACTTGTGTCGTCTGCATAAATAAAAAACGATGCTTGGTCGGTGATGTTTACTATGTCGTTAATAAATAAGTTGAAGAGCAAAGGCCCCAATATGCTACCCTGCGGCACTCCACATTTTATATTCTTTAAAGAAGACTCAATACCATTAATGGTTGTATATTGTGCACGATTAGAAAGATAAGAGTTTAAAAGTTGCAGAGGAAGACCTCTAATTCCATACATTTCAAGCTTTCTAATCAGCAGTTCGTGATTTAGAGAATCAAATGCTTTTTTGAAATCTACGAAGGTAGCTAGCATGATATGTTTCTTTTCAAAACTGTTTAGGATATATTCTTTCTCGTGAAGAAGCGCAAGCTCAGTGGATTTATTCTTCCGAAATCCAAACTGCCATCCTGTTATAATATCATTTTTTTCTATGAATTTTTGCAGTCGAGAGAAGATAAGCTTTTCTAAGCCTTTAGAAAAGACAGGGAGCATAGAAATAGGCCTGTAATTTCCAAGGGAGTTCTTGTCACCTTTCTTGTAAATAACTACTACTTTAGCCACCTGCATTTTATTTGGAAATATGCCCTTTAAAAAACATAAGTTGAATAAATAACTTAGTGGCGATGATAATATGCCTATAACAAACTTAATTGGCTTGACCTGGATATCGTCCGCATCACAGGCCGAACTATTAGAAAGTTCCAAAAATGCCGACACAACCTCAGCCTCAGAAACAGAATGAAGGAACAAGCTATTTTCTAAGCGATCATTAATGTAGGGGTAGTCAGTATTGTCACAAGGCATGCTTGTGACATCTGTGAAAAAGCTGTTAAAAGCGTTCGACATAGCGGCACCCGTGAGGACATTATCGCCATATGTTATGGTTTCAATAGCGCCTTCCTTTCTCGAGGGCTTCAACAGCGAATTAAGTTTTTTCCATAGCAGGTCTGAATTATTACTACATCCTTCAAAATATTCACAGAAATATCGATCTCTAGCAAGCCTAATATCTTTGTTTAGCTTATTTCGATAGGCTTTAAATGTTGAAAACACTGCAGGATCTCTACATTTGATAAAGTTATTGTATATTTTGTGTTTTTCCTTTATTCGCTTTAATAAATCACGTGTAATCCATGGTTTTCTTATACGTGTCGATTGCCTTTTGGTTACATATGGAAAATGCTTTGCGTACACTTTTTTCACAGTATCAATAAACAATTCATAGGCGACGTTGCAGTCTTCCATAGAATACAGCTCAGAGAAATCTGCGTTGCTAATATCATCGCGGAACATTTCTAAGCTTTTTTCAGAGACGAACTGGGTAGCGTGACATGACTTTGTTTTTTTATGGCGGTTAGTCTTTTCAACACCCATAAATATACCAAGGTGGTCAATAATGTCACATAGCAGTACTTCTGATTCAACACATGAGGTGTCATAATTTGTAATGAAGAGATCAAGTAAAGTTTCAGTAGAACAAGTAACACGAGTTGGTTTAGAAATGACATTTTCACAGTTATTGCTCTTAACCACAACATTGAAACATCGCGTATGAATATTGTCACACATCATGTCTAAATTCAGGTCACCACCAAGTATTAAATCAACTATGATCATACGGCTGGCCTCTCGTAGAAGTCTGTGCAGATTATGGCGCCGTTATCGTTTGTCATTAGTTTAGTTCCGGCAATTCTTTTTCAACTTAAGCAGCAACACAATTTGAGTAAGTGGCTGAGCTTAATAATCGAGTGATCAAGGAAGTAATTAGTCGCTGGCATTCACCCGAGCGCAGCCGTACAGCCACAAAGGAAATATGTGCAGCTTTCTTAGAAACTTCGAGGTTAAAATAGAATTCTTCCTGCTCCGAGGACAATGAGAAATTGCATCTCTTGATTGAGGTTTTTCTCCACTAGGCAGTTTCTCTTAAACACGTTGCATGAGCTAACAATCATGAGACTACCGTTACGTTTCGTGTGGCAATAGTAACGTTGAGAAATAAATGAAAGGAAGAACCCGAGAGAAATTTGCTCTGAACTCTAGACCCATGATGGACAAGATTAGACCACGTAGGTGACGCTTTGAATGAGAATATGGCCTCTGTCTTACGTGTTTTACCATTTTTGACACATTTTTTTTACATTTCGTATTCACGTGTACGTTCATTTCATTTGTACTAACCAAAATTTTAAAGAATTGAAAATTAAGAAAATAATAGGTAGCCCGAAAAGAAGATATTTCAGCCTTCAATAAATAACTTTCAGGTGTCTTCAAGAAGTGGCGTAATTAAAATAGAGAGAAAGGAGTTCGATAATTTGACCCTCAAGGCGGGTAATTTTGCTTATTCTGGCGAATTTTATACCTTGTACCATACCAGAGCGCAGGTCGTGCGTGGAACCTAAATGCAAGCTCTTGTGCAAGGCCATAAAATACTTAAATAACGCAATATGCGCTTAGCGACACGAGGAAAGCCTCCCTCTGGTCTAAGAAATGGGCCCACATTCAGCCAAGGCACCTTTTTTTTTGTCGCAGATCTCCTTGGAATTAAATTAAACAAGCTCAAGCTGTAAAACCTGATCGTATCCAGGCCGTCGTGCAAAAAAAAAAGCAAGCAAGCGAACCGACTCCGGGAATGTATTACTTTGTTGTTCCTCGCCTGCTCAGCCCCCGACAAGAAGGCGTACTCACGAAAAACGTTTAAAGCTTCGAGCAGGCTGCTTTCATCAGCTAAGTAGAGTGTGATGTCATTTGCATAAGCGGTGACGCGTACTGCCTCACTGCCTGGCAAAGCCAGACCTCTAATAAGAAAGTGGTGATTGACTGCCAGGAGGAATGACTCTAATGCTAAGCCAAACAAAAAGGGGGAGAGCGGACAACCTTGACGAACGCCGCGGCCGACATCAAATGCGGTACTTTCCCGGCTATGGAGGAACAGAGTGCTTGAAATGTCTCTGTACGTCTCTTGAATAAGAAGCGCGAAAGAAGGTGGGAAACCGAAAGCATCCAGTGTACCGTAAATATACTCATGCTCTAAATAGTCGAACGCCTTCTCTTGATCGAGGGAAACAAGAAGACCCTGTGCGCGCCGCCGTATAGTACACTGTAGCATATCTCGAGTTACGGAAGATTTTTTTTGTGTATTTCACGACCCGGGATGGAGCAAACCTGGTGGCAGGAAATGAGGGACGGGAGGAGAGCCCGTAGACGACGAGCGAGTAATTTTGCTAATACTTTGTGATCTGAATTAGTAGGGTGATTGGGCGCCAATCTGCCGGACATGTCGAGAAATTAGATTTTTTAGGAATAAGGGCAATGCGGCCGCTTTTAAATGAATCATGAAAGACATGCGGAGTGAAGCAGATTTTTAACACAACCGAGAAAACGGGGCCTACAAAAAAACCAGAATTGTAAATAGAACTCCACAGGAAGGCCATCTGCTCCAGGCGCCGAGCCTCGTTTCATGGAATTCAACGCCTCCTTGATTTCACCTGATGTTGGCGGAGCCGTCATGAAGTTCACCGGCAACCTGCAGCAGGCCTGCAAAAAAAAAAAACGGGTGTGCGGAAACGTCATCGCGATCAACCAAAAGGAGCGACTGAGCAATATCCCGGAAATGGCTGAAAAACGCACTGAAATTCCTGCCAACTGGCTGGCCACAACCCTGGCGGAAGATATAAAAGCAAAGGCACCTTGAGGGTACAACAGCTCTTGGCGAGCAAATTGAAGCACCTCAAAATGAGCAGTTGGACTTCGTCAACAACGCCATGCAGCCGCTGTCAAAGAGGAGGCTCGTAAAAGACGCTGCAGACTCTCCGAAAGCTCGATCCTCTGTCCATGCGCACATAAGCGACGAAGACGACGGGGTGCGCTGAGCAATACGCAGCTTCGCCGTAACCACGCGCACCTCATCTGAGACGCGAGCCTTAAGGGCTCGACCAGAAGCGGCGCAATGGTGACGCCACTGCTCCTTCAGATGGTCCCAGTCACCAGACACGACCCCAACAACCGAAAAACGCAAGGCCCGCGTTAGCCCTTCTTTCGTTCTGGTGTCGTGAAGAATGCGCGCATTCAAACGCCATTGTCTGTGAGGAGACACTGCAGGCGCCGGAATCTCGAGTGATAGAAGGGGCCATGGTCTGATATGTATACCGGCGAGTATGGCAGCGTCATTACGTTAACAGCGGACACTGTCTTCGAAAGGCCCGTCGGTACATACGCCCTGTCTAACCTGCTCGAGGATAATCCGCGACGCCAAGTCCACACAAAGATGCAGCCATACAGGAGCTCATAAGCGTCCGTGTGCATGAACTGGTTGACTAGATGGCGCAACTCGCGCGCATTCCAGTCCGGTCTGCCCCTACCGGGGCCCTGCACATCAGCGACCGTGTCGAGCCCACAGTTGAAATCGCCCAAAATCACAACGTTACGTCCTCCAAGAAAAGAAATATAATGTGCATTAGCTCAGCTAATCAAGGATATACAAAGCGAACGCGAGATTGAGGTCTCCACAGACCCACGGAGCCGGTTGTGCGCCCTTCCTTTCGTGAAAATGAATGGCTTTTGCAAAGTTGTCAACGTCAATGAACTCTATGAATGCAGTCGGCTCACTTATTTTGTTTGGTTTTTGAGGAGAGTAAATGGCACAGTAACGGTCTCATATATCTCGGTGGACACCCGAACCGCGCTGTAAAGGAAGGGATAAAGGAGGGAGGGACAGAAGAAAGAGTAAACAGAAAATTTAAAGTTGGATTTTGAGGAAACGCGCGGTGCTGCGCAGTGGCGGAAGACTTGTGGCTCGGTGCTAATAGTGGCGCATGCGCAGTTGTGACTAGGGAGCGAGAGAGAAAGAGTGGGCTGCGGCCACCTGCGCCGTGCGTGACGTCACCCGTGCTCCGACACACACCGACTCGCGCGAAGCGCGGTGTTGATTCACATAGTGAAGCTTTTCGCTTCAATACGCATCTACATCTTTAAATAATTAGTTGACCAAATTAGACTGCGCAGGTGCATGGATGCAAAGAATTTTCAGGCGAAGTGCGTTAAACGTGCAGTTGAACGCCAGCTCGCGTCCAAGCGCATAGTAGGTAACATGACGGTCTCGCAGGAGTATGCGGTTGAAAACAAGAACGCCAACGCCGCTACAACGCGTGCTGTTCGTACGAAAAGAAAGAATCGATGCCAAACCTACGCATAAATTCCAATTGCGTGTACGCCAAGTCTGCAGCCGTAAGGTTACCGCTGATAAATATGTTCTGTGCCGCATGTGTTACCTCATTATTTTGTAGTGAGCGCTACAAGATTTAAAGGCTGAGTTGGCACCGAGTTCTTTTATCTTAGCCTGGCTACAAGAAAATAATTTTTGACGCCATCGGCAGCAGTGCACTTCATGTCTTGCATCAAATTGCTAATAAGAATTCGCCTACAGCACACGGGCGCCTTAGCGTTTTGCCTCCAGTGTACGTTAAAGATTCCCCAGGCGGTCGAAATTATTCCGCAGCCCTCCACTACGGCAGCTCTTTCTTCTCTCAGTGCCTCCTTTATCCCTTTCCTTACGGCGCGGTGCAGGAGTCGGCCGATATGTGACCCAGATTTTACTCGATTTCCCTTCCCCAAAAAGCAAATATCTATAAACGTTGGCTACCGCCATTGTCAGCAGCAGGCTGGAGGTGGGCTCCATGGGGCTCGTGCTGGGAAGGCCCTGCTCCATCTAGTGTGGAGGTAGAGGGAACAGTGACGACGGGGGGGGGGGGGATTCGAGCTTCCCGCTTGGCCACCACGATGTCCCTTTTGGTTTCCGAGTCCATCTCCTCCTCGGACCCCGTTGAGCGTCGCCGTTTCCGGAGAGCAGACTCGTCCATTGAGGTGCACATGCTCTACTCGGTTGCAGGTGTCCGCGGTGAGCCCGCAGCAGCAGTATCAGGGGGAGAGGGCATCACAGCCGGTTCCCCAGGTGTAGCAATGGCGGCAGGAAGCGCAGGGGTGGCCAGAAATGGCGGGGAGGGAGTCGCCATGGAGTTCTGCGTCTGGTGAGCGAGCGCCATGGCGTCCCTCAAGGCTAGAACGCGTGGATCCGGCGGCGACACGTCCAAGGTCCCGATGACGGACTCAAGATTCTCCGAGGTGGTGATGAGCGCCGCCGTCAGGCACCTTACCGTGACCCGCAGATCAGCGATCTCTGCCTGCATTCGCCGAATGGTGCTGGACGACCTTCCTCTGGATGGGGTTCGTCTCCGTGATCGTGAGCGTGAGCGGCCTGCCCTGTGTTGCTGATTGTCACCGCCGAACGCAGGCCTTCGCTCGTTCACGGTGTCTGTGGCCTCCATGGGGAGACCCCGCAACGCCGCGAAGCCTTAGGCCCAGCGTCCGAAGGAGCAGAGAGCTAAAAAACACGTCCACTTGCTTCGAACGCCCACCGAAGAACGCCCACCGCTTCGAACGCCCACCACTCGTGAGCGAACTTTGGTGAGCCTCTGTGCATTCCTCGAACACACGGGCTTGACGTCCCGTCTGTTCTCCGTCAGGTAGTTACACGCAGTGACCGAACGCGCCGCGAGTTCTACCTTGAACGATTAATAACTGGACGCCCCACTCCAGTTGTAACCAACACAGTGCTGTGCGCGTGTGTGATTTAATTCCTCTAAAATGAACTAATCACGCGCACAACCTGGACACATTTCTTATTGTGTGAATAGTTTGTACATATTACTTCTCCCCTGTCCTCTCGTCCTGTCCCTTTACCTCTTTCATTTCATTTCTCCATTCTGCCTGCTATCCTTTATTTCCGCTGCCCCAGCTCAGGTGCTTCAGTATCGATGGCAGATGCCGGGGCTAGCAAAAATCTTTTCCTTCCTTTTTACTATTATTTTTAATAAAACCACTACCACCACCACCGCCATTGTCAGCAAACATGCCGAAGGCGTCAAAAATGATTTTCTTGTAGCCAGGCTAAAATAAAACTAGAGTGCCAACTCAGGCTTTAAATCTTGTAGCGCTCACTGCAAAATCATGCGGTAACACATGCGACACAGAACAAATTTATGAGCGGTTCCTCCCTCGTCGGAACCGTAGACTTAAGGAACCGGAGAACAAACGTTAAGAAACCGCTGTTACCTCGACCGGAATCCGACATACCGACGCATACATACCATCAACCTCAGCGCACCCGCGGCGGTGCGCGGTGGTGGCTTCTCCTGGACTTTGCTTCTGGGTGTGTTCCGGTCGCCGGCTTGTGTCGGAGGCCGGTGTTCTACCTTCGGTGGTGCTCTTTTGTTCGGGTGCCCTTCGGCTGGCGGGCGCCTCAATATGGTGAGCCAGCCGCCTACAAAGGGTCTTGCCTTAGATGTCGTCGTCCCTGAGGGGGCTAGTTCGGATGATGTCGTCGATGCGGCAGAATCCGTAGTTGGATTGGAAGAAGTTTACTGCGTCCAGCACTTCGGTGGACGCAATTACCAAGTAACTGTGAAAAGCGAAGCTACTATATGGCTACAATAGTTGATGCGTCCTGCCTCATCAACGGCAAGGAGCGCGTTGCCATCGTCCCCATGAGCCCTCAGGTGACCCAGGTGACCCAAGGTTGTGTGCTGCCATGTCGACGTTGTGGTGATCCACACGCTACCGTGGCATGTTCGATCAAGCCCTCGTACTCAGAGGCTGCGGCCCGACCTGCACCTCCGCCGGCCGCACAGGCAGCCGTTGAAGCCATCAAGGAGCCCGGCGCTTCAGACACCGACGCTGTTACGGGTGGTTCATCTGCGTCTCAGAGTCAGTGTGTGGAATAACCGATGGCTACAGCTGATGCGTCAAGTGATGCACCAAGCAAGCCGACAGTAAAGGTGCCTGCTTGCTCTGTCAGCCTTAGTCTCTCCAAGTGTGCCTGCCGGTACGGAGGCCGAGCCCATTGTGCCCCTTGAAAAGTCTGATGCTGAGGACAAACCGCTCTCGGAGCACGCGCGGCAGCCCGTAGCCAGCGCTGCGGTTTTGGCCAAGGACGCCAACATTGTTGCTGTTGTTGTTGTTGTTGCCTTGGTGACATGGCACGTACCCACGACGGGGGATTGGCCAGGGTTCAGTGGGGAGACACCATAGAATAGGGTAAACTGGTGTCAAGGTAATGATTGTGCCTTGGGTGAAATTTCAGAGTAATTTAGAAAGAAAAGGAAGAAAGAAAATATTAGGAGGGAATATCTGAGAATTAAATAAGTAAATATATGAAAATGCCCAAAACGTTCTTTTAAATGCGGAAATTTTGGAAACAATTAGCAAGGGAATCTGCCGGTAGCTGTTCTATAATTGTGGAGGTATTCGCAAACTTGACGCAATGCAAAAACCCTGGCGCTCGCCCAGAAAGAGAGGAGGAGGGGAACCGACAAGCTGAGACCCAACATTGTAATGGGACTTTCTAGGTGTGCTCTCCGCTCATGTGCAAACCTCCACCAAGAGTGTAGGAAATGCTCCAATCTCTCGACTTCACCACAAGCCGCACAAAGGTTTGTGGGACTGAACCCGCATCCACAGAAGTAAAGATTTAAACGGGGAATCCTGCACCACATGAGTGTCATCGCTACCTCACACTGCCGGGTTTTACACGCACGAGCCTTCCATGGTTACATGAGATGTTGGTAGCCAACAACAAAGAGTAAGGGATCGTTGCACGTGGCGGTTATACACTGAAAACGCTGAAATCGAGTCATACCGAAAAGAACAAGATTAGGGGCGCTGCAGGCAACAGATACATTTAGAGCTGATATTGACAAAAAGTCTGCTGCTTCATTTTGTAAAATACCGCAGTGGCCTGGTATCCAAACGAAGCGCACCTCTTTCACCCATCCAGGAATAAAAAACTTTAGTGAGCGTCTCAAAAAAGTGTTTCGTGTGGACTGCTGTGCCAAAAAAACAGAGAGACAATCTGAGAGGAATATCACCTGAGAAACAGCTGTGGGAATTTTCAAAGCGGCCAGCCCAAGAGCCATAAACTCTGCTAGAAATATGGTTGTGTAATCCGGGACTCTAACCGAAAAGCTCCACGAGAGAGACTGTCAAAAAATACCAACCCCTTCCTTCCGGCCTGCCCAGACGCATCTGTAGCAATCACAGTATGTTGCGGGTAAAGGGCAAGGTGATCAAAGGTGTCCAGTTGATGGCCTTGCAGGCAGATGCTTCGCATTAGGTGAGAAAACATAATCAAAATCAATATCCACAGGGGACGCTGCCCTACCGACTCTGCATACAAAATTGAGATCCATACCAATGTTGGATAAAAAATTCTGAGTAAAAACATCTTGAGGGAGGCGGAACCTTGGCCAATGAGGAGTGAGAAAGAGGGCTCGGTTGAGAAAGAGGGAAGGTTGGGACGTGTAAAAACGAAGCCACGGTGGCGGTATGAGCAGGACGTTTAGTTGATTTTACGAAGGCTTCTAATGGGTGCAGTGGTTTGCCTGTTCTCGTGGAGGCTGCCAAAATGGAAGTAGATGGGCCTCTTGTTTTGAATGACTTTCTTGCTAGACCGAGGGTATGGCTGCGGGACTCCATTAGCCCGGTATAATGTATCGTGGTGTAGCAGGTTTATCACCTCGTCGCCTGCAATCCCGGCGTGGCCAGAACAGCGGATCCTGAGGGGCATGGAACCAAGTGCATCTGCCAATTCTACACGCAGTACAGATGAATCTGAAAATAAGCAGATGGTGTAATATGTCGTAACCGAATATCAAATATAACGAAAAGATCTAGATACAGCGAAGTGCTGCAGCATGATGTAGGAGAAAATTGGATATAGTTAACTACACCGGATGTAACAAAATGGTGTATTATGTCGCAGGCGAGAAATTAAAAGTGGTGTAGCATGTCGTAACTGAAAACTGGATAACAGCAGGAGTAGACAAACGCAATGCTTACGCATTTCTCGCCTTAAGCAGACTTAAGTGCCCTCTGATTTTTTTTCTTTCACGCAAAGCTCCTCTCCCCTGAGGTCACTGAGGTGTTGGAAATAAATAAATAAAAATTTACGCGCTACATGGCAAAGAAAACAAAACTAGAACCAATGGGGACAACAACAAAGCAAGGAACCAAACATACCGGACATGCCATAGTTCACTCATTTCTCGACATCTTGTACAAGATGCGAACACGGTTGCAGAAGTCGACGATGCCCCACGCGCGGGACAAAAATGTTCAGCCGGACCATAAGAAACCAAGTCTCCTGCGGGCAGCGCATTGATCTACACCTACCCATGGCAAAGCAACGCACCGTTGGTCAGTATAGGGACGAGTACGCAAACCACCTCTGAGACATTTGTGTGCATGTACACATGCAAGCTATATCGCCACCCCTGGCGTGTTGTCAAGGGCAGCTGCTGCAGTCAGTAACACCACACCGCAGCGAAATATTCTCGTAAACTCCTCCTCGTTATACCGCAAGGCTCTTCGCCATGCATACCTCTCGGCGTTGCGGCTGTATATAAGAACGATGCAACGACAGCGCGCCTGCTGCATGTCCTCAACGCGAAACCACGCTTATCATGCTTCGATTGTCCATGCAGACTACGCGAGTTCAATGACCAGGCGCTGCGCACACTAGTCGCTACGTTACGGGAAGAACTTCAGCGGCAGCCGGACGTGCCTTCAGTTCTTTTGTTTTTGCGTGTGTGCGTTATTCCTTGCCTTGTCGAGATCAGGCGCACAGAGGCACGAAAACACTTATAATTGGAATGCGTGTCTATTTCTATGCCTCGCAGACCTGCGTGGAGCAGGCCTACACGCGGTGGGACAAACCAAACACACTCGGCGTGGTATGTTGCTTGATAGATCTCGGTATGCGATTACGTACAATAAGCGGAGTTTCGCGTTCGTGTGACGTCATTGTAAGCGGTTCTCGAACAGTGCTTAGCAAAGGAGCACGCTACGTGTTGTTGGAACACGTCTGGAGATGCGTGTCTTCTTTTTGCAAGCTAATGTTTTTACAGGTCTTTGATACAGATAAGTGTGTCAGCAACCCCTCTCTGTGCCTTAGTGAAAAAGAAATGTCATTTCTGAACGCCAATGATAGGACGAAAGATTGGAGGAACGGGAGACAATTCCGATAATTGTGCCACGAATGCGTGAGGTGATGTGTTGGTTTCTGTTTTGTTGTTTTGTACCTAGTTCTTATATAGGCTGGCTCAGAGCAATAAAACACTGTTGTTAGTCAGCGCTTGTGTTTGCGTCCTTCTCGTCTCGTATTTGTTACTGCTGCGCTGCAATTTTTCCAGTACTTTGAAGGAAGCGTCCACCGGGCCTTTACTGGTGTTTAGCTCTTCCCGTCAAAGCTGCTTTGTCGTTTCGTTGTTCATGACAAGAAAAACATTAAAAAAAGGAACGTAACACCTAGGATGTTCGCAAACATCAAATAAAAACAATACTCTCCCAGTTAGGAGACCCAATGCGTACGGCCACCTCTCTGCGAATCACAGTGGTCCTTTAGAGCGAAAGAAAAACAAATATATAAAACAAATTTTGTCGCGACTGTTATTTGAACCAGCGGCGGCGCGATCAGACCACCTTTGCAGGCCAGTGCTTGAGAGCCGTGTGCTATATATGACCGCTTTTTTTAGATGGTATTTATTATAGTGATCCAATGTTCTATATACGTGAACTGTGTACAAACAATGAGGAGAACAATCGCAAACCATTACAATGCGTCATACGCCACACCTAAACAAGGAAGCACGAGAAATGAAAACACAGAGCCCATCACTACTACATCATTTTAGGGCACACTTAAGCAACGTTGCACTAGAAAAAGGGCAATGAAGAGCCCAGCACTAGGATTGGTTGCCGCCCTGGTTAAAACTCGATCTGGACATACAATGCCTTTAGATGCACAATCAATCTGCTGAAGTGGTCTTTTGCAGAAATAACAGATTTACATTGTGTGTCGATCATGCGAGTTTTCTAAAGGCTGTGTAGTATTATCAAAAACAACTTGTCTCAGGGTTCATCAACAAGGGGCAGTGCAGTGAGGTATTTGTAGTTGTAACCCTCAAACAATGGCACATGCCCACATAGGGGGATTGGCCAAGAATCGGTGGCACATAGAGTTTTTCAGGTGAATATTCCCTGGACGAAAATAAAAAGAATGCTGAGGAAGGAAGAAGTAAACAAGATGGAACAGTGAAATGAAACGGGAAATGCATAACGCACGCAGAAGATCGACAGTCAGGCTTATAACCGTGTGGTTTAATGATGATGATAATTGTAAGAAAATAATATTGGGAAAAAATTTACCAACGTAGGCGATTTGATTTCATTAAAAAATTTTGGACGGCGGTAAAAACAGACTTGTGGTTGTACCCAAGTATGGTGGCTCCAAACGACAATATGACTGGGCTGCTCAAACAAAGGCCTAGCTGTTGTAATGGCTTCTCTAAAAACCATCTTCTCATCGTGGTGTAGCGGCGACACAACAAAAAATTGGAGGACGCTTAAGCTTTGTCTTTAAGAGTGAGACGCGACAGCATGTCGCAGCGTTGCCGAGGAGTACACGGAACGCCATCTACCGTTCATCGCGACGCGTGGCCCGTTGGACAATTTAGGGAAAGGACGCCTGTCTCACTTTTCTCGCTGGACACCCGGAACGCGCCGTAAGGGAAGGAAAATCGATCAATCAATCAATCAATCAATCAATCAATCAAAATCAATCGCTCGATCGATCGATCAATCAATCAAGCAATCAATGATCAATCAATTGATAAATTGATCAGTTGATCGATCTATCGCGCAATCAATGATCAATCAATCAATCAACCAACCAATCATTCAATCAGTTCATTATTCATTATTCAATTCATCAATCAATCAATCCTTAACGCTATCGCGTTAAAATCCCTTCCCTTACACCGCGGTTCAGGTGTCCAACGAGATGCGCCATTTTTCGCTCACGGCCAAAGACGCCGACGCCGATACCGGCTTTTCTGCGACACGAGCTCCTTAACGCTGTCGCGTTAAAAAATGGTCTACGGTTTTGTGCTCATCACAAAATACACAGACGGGATAAAGCGCCAAACCAGACCTGTGCAAATAAAAATTTAAGGGTGGGATCTGTGAGCGGAGCCTTGATAGAGAGACCTCAAGCTGTCGTGAATGGCTTGATTGCCTGGTCCACGAATACATTAGGTGCAGGTAATCAACAGATCTTAAGAGAAATCCAGTTGTCATTTTTAACAATTTTTGTCCTCGAAACCTAGCTGTTGTGATGTACGCTCTAGCAGGAACGATAGGTAGCACGGGGCCATTGAGGGACGCCTTTGCCAGGCAGTCCCGAACTTCATCGTCTCTCACACCGCTATGACCTGGCACCCATATCAAGTGAACAAGGCTCAAATGCGGAGGCATTAATGAATGGAAGGTGTTTAAGATTGGCGAATCCACAGCTGAAGCAAGAGCCGAACACAAAAAAAAAGAGTGTCTGTAATGACAGCCACTGAAGCGAAAGATGGCTGTAGTTTGCGAAGAAGTTTGGTTTAGAACAGAATGCGGCGCCGAATTATATCTTTTTTTTCAATGCCCGATGTAAGATACCTCAAAAGAGCATTGCATCTTTGCAATATATGAAACAATGCTCAATCGCTCAATCAGTTCTGAAACATCACAACAGCGGCAAATTACAGTAGTCACAGGAATGCTATTCTTTATGTTTCAACTGGCAATGTAGCTTATGGAAAAATGTGTGCGTATATGGTGAGAGGGACATTTTACGTACTCTTTTCAGTACGTGATGTTCCGGTAGACCAAAATACACAGAGCGGTACATAGGCGCAAGGAAGAACATAGAAATTAAATCCTCGTGTAAACGTTTCCTCGACACTGAAAACAGGAACTCAGGGAAGGAGTGAATAAGCAGGAAACGAACTGCCAAATTACTCATAATGCATTAAGTCATTGAAACACGGGTGATCAGAAAAATTTGAAGGCACAGTGAGGTTTAGCAAAGCATTAACTAATTTAACTGGCAAGAATGCACGCTCTATTGGGTGTGTAGCGTCACGGAAAAACATGAAAAGTGAAACTATCTGTCGGATATGCAATACAGGTGGACTAAACCAAGGCCACCAGCTCTTACAGGCCGAAAAGCTTCACACGCCTCATAGATTCTAGAGACGAATCCCACACAAAAGTGGCGACAATTCTGTGAAAACGTTGTATATAGGATCTTTTGCAATGAATAATTTGGGAAGGATAGTAAATTTCATTGGCGGGAAACAGATTACATGCGGTCGCCATGCAAAAATTGGGAGACCGTGGAACACACAAGTCTGAGCATAGCGCTGAAGAGTTGGGCACTCTGTCTTTCCCGTAATGCGCACTATGCTAATAAGCGCTCAAAGGGACGCCAAGGTACAGTCTTGGTCAAAAAACCTCAGGCCGCTGTGAATGGGCCAAGAACGACCGCGATCCGCTATCGTGGCGCTGCCACCGACAGCGCGCACCACCACTCGCTTGCGCTGAAGAAGAGGAAGAAGACAAGGAAGCATGTTATTAGAGGACGAGGAAGAAGAAGAGGAAGAGGAAGAAGGAGAAGAAGGAGTAGGAGGAGGAGGAGGAGCCATATTACTTGAGGAGAAGAAGAAGAAGGAGGAGGAGGAGAAGAAGAGGAAGAAGAAGAAGAAGAAGAAGAAGAAGAAGAAGAAGAAGAAGAAGAAGAAGAAGAAGAAGAAGAAGAAGAAGAAGAAGAAGAAGAAGAAGAAGAAGAAGAAGAAGAAGAAGAAGAAGAAGAAGAAGAAGAAGAAGAAGAAGAAGCATGCCCCTCACTCTCGGGCGTCCCTTGATAAGGCGCCCGCGAAGAACCTAGTGCAGCTTACATTCTACCAGCTGCGGGTTTATCTTTCGAACGCCGCGCCACTGCGCTTTGTGCAAGTAATGGCACTGGCCAGGGCGAAGCTTCCCGATGCCCTCGCAACGCGCTGTGTCATAGAAAATTCCCTAATTGCCAAGATTGCTAATTGTTATATTTTGTTCTGCAAATTCAGAAGCCCAGACCTTCAAATTACCGTGATAGCTATTTTGTGTATTGTGAATGAGTCGACCGACACGGTTCCATATTTTCAATGTGTTGCTGTTCGTACAGGAGACACAAATTTAAAATGTGACCTTGACTTGCCTCCGAGCACCCTTGTGTGTAACCAAGTTGTGTTTTGGTGTGTGAACCATTTGCTAACCTTCTTTGAAAACGCGATCAGAAGCCGCCGTTTCGACTGCAAAGGGCTCCCTTCGGAAAGTGCTCGTAGCGACCTCTGTAATACAGAATATTTGAAATACATCGTAAAACACACTTGCCCACTAAGAAACGACTGTATACTTGTGATCGGAGCAGCGGTCTTTTATATATCCACAGACATAGTGTAAAAACGTTTTGGAATTAGAGGACAGTCTCCTTCCCTGTCTAGCCATTAGAGTTACAACCACTCCTTCCCCACTTTGGAATGTGACCACTGTCTGGCCTGTGTTAACGACATGTGGAATACTGACTCATTCCGGTTAGTGCCCCTTCCATGCATACATGATCCGATGCAAGTGGGTCCCGTGCTCATTAGGCGTTACGGTTACGTGAGTTATTGCTCTAAATTCGGAGTAGAGTAGCAGAGACCACAGCCACGAGATTATCACCTTGTGATAATGAAGATCAGCTTCATGGTCGCGTGATGACCACGGCCAGGAGATGATGAACGCACTGCTTCCTTTTTACATCCTGCTCTTTACGAAACCAGTGTATCAAAGTAGACGAGTTTTTGTGAATAAGCTCAGAATAAAGCAATGGAAACGTAATAAAAATCGCCACGATTCTCTGTGCTACATCACGTTGCGTAAATTTTCACGGCTGCTCAAAAATCGCTCCAGTGCCGGGCAGCTTCGCCCTCTCCAACGTTATTACTCGTTCAAAGCGCCGCCGCGTGGCGGGCTTAAGACAAGAACGCAGCAGGCAGAATAAACACTGCATTAGATCGTGACGGGCGCTGTTACCAACAGAAGCACGAGAGTGAAGGGCACGTTTCCCCCGAGCTCTTATCTTCGGAGCAACCTCACAGCGTCCTGCAGTTTTTTGACCAAGACTACTTGGGTAGCCGACGTGTCCATTGCATACCAGCATATTTAGCAGGTTGGATCCCCACAATTCAAACCAGGAACCGCAACTCTTAAAACGATTAATCCGAGCACCTGACACCGAACAAAGTCCTCCATTAAACGAATAACTTCATAGATGTTTGGCTAATCAGCGCAGAAAAACGCGAGGTCATCTGCATAAGCTAATTCCTTCGGTTCGTAACCCATAACACGAAAATTACTGACGGCTCTACTAGTTATAACATTTACGCAAAGCGCCTCCAAGTATATTGCGAACAGGAGCGGGGAGAGTGGCAACCTGGTTTCAGAGAGGACTGAATACAGACAGGTTGTGAGAGACCGCCGTTTACTGTTAAGCGCGTATAAGATTTTGCAGCAAAGGCGTATCCCATAATAGAGAGAATTGAACCAATACTAACGTGATGTAAAAGAGAAAAAATTGCTGGTAGACTAGGCCTGGTTAACCCTCGTCGAAAGCGAGAAGCTGCATCTCCCTGGCTACGTTTGTGGTCGAGCGACTGGCGGACGCGTCTCATCGATCATTCCTAGCATTCCGCTGAACGCATCAAAGTGCATCGTCGTTTTATCTGCTCATGAGATGCGGCCAGACGCTTTCCCGCTTTACCGAACGTCAATGTCAAAGATCAAAGGTCAAAGTCGAGATAGTTGGTGTAACAGTCGCTGGCGTCGCTGCTGTAGATGACGTCATTGGCATTGGGGTTTAAGGACAGTGAAGGGAAAGTAGATTTTAAGCGGGTAGAAGTAACCAAGCGAAGGTTATCTGATTGGTGGCTAAAATCAAGAGAAGAGTAAAATTTCATAAGTCATGGCTGGGTGGCTTGAGCCACTGCCCGATATAAAGGGTTCAGCCGTATCCATCCATCCATCCATCCATCCATCCATCCATCCATCCATCCATCCATCCATCCATCCATCCATCCATCCATCCATCCATCCATCCATCCATCCATCCATCCATCCATCCATCCATCCATCCATCCATCCATCCATCCATCCATCCATCCATCCATCCATCCATCCATCCATCCATCCATCTTCATGTGTCGTGCCGTACTACCACCAGTTATGCTCATGGTTTGACCTCTAATTACATTCAACGGGAAACTTGTGGCCTCGCTGACCTCTATGCAAGATTCAAGGTCAAACTTGCGGCCACGCTGACGGCTTGAAAAGCGGGCGTAGTGAAGCTTTTCGCTTCAAAAATAAGTGGTTGGCTCTATCGATCGAACGCCTTAGCCAGGTCGATTTGCAGCAGGACAATTGTTGTTCATGAGTTTCACTGCAGTACTGCAACACCGTGCGCGAAATATCTGTATTAGTCTGTATTGACCGTCCTGCACTGACAAGTCTAAACTTTGCACGAGCCCAGATTGAGGCAGTTGCCTCTTGTGCATAAATGGCGTAAGAGTGTTGTGAATTGTGCTGCGCTTTCCCGGCAAAATTAGGTCTGCTTTTTAGATCGCATGGATAACAGACATTTTTTGCTGCTACAGGCACTCAGTGTAAACGGGTTACCAACTACCAAAACCACCGTTGCAATGCGATGTCAGCAGCAGAGTTCTTTGACATTTTTTTGTGTAGCACCAGTTCCTCGCGTGCAGTCCGCTTTACGACTTAAACCACACGTCTTTCCGAAGGCAGTATCGTCAAAACCGTACGACTAGAACTATGGCTGGTATGGAAAAAAAAACAAGCGCCCACGCGTAGCCGACTGGAACGTAGAACGAGAAAAAAAGGCAGCCAAGAACTTGAAATCAACGCAGATAAAAGGCGAGCAACCGCACGCAACGAAGTCACGAGATGACGAGATACGCCGGCTAAGGGGCCACTAACCGGCAGCCGGCGACAAGCAAGCCGCAGAGTAGTCAAGGTGGACGGCACAAGAGCCGCTGGCCGCTGCTGTGAGGGAACGTGATCATACATATTATTTTATTAAAAAAAAGCGTTGTTCTTTCCAACCAAATGTACTCTGACAAAATATGTTTAATGAGTAATTAAAATATATTTAAAATCGTTAATACTTACTAATATGTAGCCACTTATTTTTCTTATATTTGTGTTTGTCCGCACACTTTATTTTGGCGGTGGTAGCTGACGTGCGCCTTGAGAAGAGAACATTCCAAACGTCCGTTTGAGTGCAGCGTTTTTCATATCCATTCCCGAATAGAAATATTGCAGCATAGAAAAATAAAAAATATCGGACCACACCCTTCGTTGTAGCAGGGAAGAAAACTGAACTAGTCAATGATTGGATTGGAAAACTTTTAATTCGTCAGAAAAGGCAGAATGCAGGCGATCCGTACTAGGTGGCTATCAGTCCACGGCTGACAGCGACCTGGGTAGCCCATTCAATGACCCGGGTTTGAACTCCCAAGTCTGAGCTGACCAACACGGCCTCCCACTGCTCGAGAGTAGGAACCTGTATTAGAGATTTCGGGGGCGGCTCTTCTTTACAATTCCACAATAGGTGATCATAAGTGGCTAAATCACCACATAATGTACATGCAGGGTCGTATTCACCGGGGTAGAATTTTGACAACAGGTAAGGCGTCATGAAGGATCGCGTCTGGAGTCGCCTCCAAGTGGTCTCTTGCTCCTTGGCTTTGTCTGGAGGAGGGAATATCCTCCTTTCAAGTTTAAAATGATTAGTAATATCGTGAGAAGATGATAGGCCGTCCTTCGAAAAACTCTCAGCAACGACAGCGTCCCCTGCTCGGCTGACGAATCCTCGAGCTGTTATGTATGCCGCTTCGTTACCAGGGTTCCCCGAGTGAGCCGGGACCCATATCAATTCAATAATTCTGTCTAAGTCTTTGGTTTGACCCAATATGCTCATTGCCACCTGAGAAATTCTGCCCCTCGCATTATTGCGTATAAACACTATCCGCAAGAAAATGAACCGAGTCAATGGTGCCCTGTGTCGACATAGATACACACTTCCAACAAAGATAAAGATTCTTATAT
The DNA here is from genome assembly GCF_052857255.1 of Amblyomma americanum. Lineage (NCBI taxonomy): Eukaryota > Metazoa > Arthropoda > Arachnida > Ixodida > Ixodidae > Amblyomma > Amblyomma americanum. Next base: position 121,432,883 of record NC_135497.1, on the reverse strand, counting down.
ATAATGCATACTTACTTCCAACCATTAACTACTGTATAAGTGTCTGGGGTACCACAACAAAACATAACAAACACAAGATCTTAGTTGCACAGAAGCGTGCTGTCAGATCGATTGCAAACCATGGCATTCCCATGCGTTTCCTTACTTTAAACAATATGGTATTTTTTCTGTTGATATATTGCACAAGTTCATATTGTCATGTGCATACAAAAATGCAGTTAAAACAAACAATCAACTGTTCCTTGCTGCCTTTAATCTACATCAATACACACCAGTGTACAATACCCGATGTCTTTTACCTTGGCTTCTACCCTTTTGCCGTACTTTATACCGTAAACAGTCCTTATCCTATAACCTAGGAAATTACCTCAACACATTGGCAGAGAATAATGTTTTTATAGAAGACATCTGAAAGAAACAGTGATTATCTGTCATGTGCATTTTCGAATCTATTGTGGCATCAACGTAAATAGGTTTGGTGTATTATATTGTCTATTGTTCCTATTGTTTATGTGCATCTCTGTTGTGTACGCGGTCAGGGTTACACTATTGTTGTCCTTTTTCTTTGTTTGTTTTGATGGGGATATTTACCTCAACTTCAGCTTGATGTTCGCGAAACACACTGCTGTCGTTGTATTCATGGGGCACTGGGTGCTACTTCAAGCTGCATTATGCAGCTTTTTGCCCAGTGTCCCCTTTTTCCACGGTAATGTGTGTGGAGAAATAAATTTTCAATTCAATTCAAAATTTAGAGTCGCTGAGTATGGTAGTAGCTTCTGTGTACAGAAGACAGAAGAAGACAATGAAGAAGACAATGAAGTACAGAAGACAAAGACATCACGAGCATTGCCTTCGTCTTTTCCATGCTGTACCCACGACGGTTCGCTGCTGATGTCCTGCGGTGGGCGTACGCCATTGGCGTCTTCATTTCCTTTCAGTGAGTGATCAGTGAAGTAGCACCTAAGATGGCGTCGCCAGGAGCTTCCAGTGTGGTAAGCTCAGCTTAGTTTCTCGATCTGTTGGCAGATTCTACTTGCTGTACTTCCTTGCACTACGCCGATAGTGATAAAGTGACGTTTTAAGGTTTGCAGCTAGGTCGTTGGTTTTTACCAATTTCGTCAGTTTAGCATTCCGCGAAACCATGTATTTACTATTTCCTTTCACACCGGTTTTGCGCTACAGCGCTTTGGCGCCACTCGCCCTGCTTGCAGTTGCAGGTAACTATCTTTACTCTCTTTCGCAGCTGGCGTCGCGGCCAATCTAGTTGCGCAATGTTCCGCTTTCTAAGCTGTAAGAGGCTTTCAGTGCTGTGAAGCGCACATGTTTATTCTGCGTATGTAATGCAGTGAGCGTCACGTTAAGTAAGAATAAATGTGGCCATTGTTTCCAGTTGTCGGAACCAGCCAGAAATAAGAACATCTTGTGAAATGTTTAGCATGGTTTCTCCTTCCTAGAGCAGTACTTGCACGAACGGTACTCGATTGTAAGGAAAAAGGGATGTACTGTACTTTTCACTAGCCAGAGGAGGAATGGTCCGTTTAATGCCACTGTGACAGGTACTCTTTAACCGCTGCTGGCGACGAAAGCACTGTTGTGTAAGTTGTCAGTATCGTGGGTCATAAAAAATAGGCTGCGCATTATACATAACACTGCGTATCTAAAGACAAGTGGTCTTGTTTTGGGGCATGATAATGTCGCAGTCGACAGACAACTGACATACCGCATTTGTGAAAGAGCGCAGGCAAATAGGTCGAGATGGTCGTAGTGAATTGGTTGAATGAGCTTAATATACCTTGTCTTACTAGGAAGACTTGAAGACAGTTTTCAAAAATTGAATTTTTGAGGTAAAATAATGGTTTTTGCGGCATTGTATTGCCAGGGTTGGCGGGCATCAGAAATACGATGAAACATGTTAACTAGTCAGATGTCTAACTAATTCTTAATAATTAACTTTTTGACTATGAGTTAGGTGTGTAGCTGCAACTAGAGATTTGTAGGTGGCCGATTGTCTTAGCCGCTGCGGCCGGATAAAATTTGGCAGCTTCGTGTGAAATTACATGCGGTTTCGAAAACTTGCAGGCAATGCAACCCCTCATGCTTACGTAAAGAGTCGAAAATGCTAAATTTTGTCGAGCCACAGCGGCGAGAGTAATCGCGTTTTCGAAATTACAAGAACTGATACGGTGGTTACAACGGGCCCCGCCGCGGTGACTCAGTGGTTAGGGCGCTCGACTACTGATCCCGAGTTCCCGAGTTCGAACCCGACCGCGGCGGCTGCTTTTTTATGGAGGGAAAACGCTAAGGCGCCCGTGTGCTGTGCGATGTCACGTACTGCACGTTAAAGATCCCCAGGTGGTCGAAATTATTCCGGAGCCCTCCACTACGGCACACCTCTCATCCTTTCTTCTTTCACACCCTCCTTTATCCCTTCCTTTACGGCGGGTTCAGGTGTCCAACGATATATGAGACAGATACTGCGCCATTTCTTTTCCGCAAAAACCAATTATTATTATTACTAACGGAACCCACTGCGGTGGCTCAGTGGTTAGGGCGCTTGACTACTGATCCGGAGTTCCCGGGCTCGAACCCAACTGCGGTGGCTGCGTTTTTATGGAGGCAGAACGCTAAGGCGCCCGTGTGCTGTGCGATGTCAGTGAACGTTAGATCCCCAGGTGGTCTAAATTATTCCGGAGCCCTCCACTACGGCACCTCTTTCTTCCTTTCTTCTTTCATTCCCTCCTTTATCCCTTCCCTTACGGCGTGGTTCAGGTGTCCAACAATATATTATTATTAATTATTAATGGTCGGGTACAAAGCTCTAATTGCAACTAGACGCCTAACTCTAATAGTTTTAAACTTAATGAAATTAGTTAACCATTTTACTAGTTAAGATTCTTCACCGCTTTTTTGACGTCCGCCAATCCTGGCAATACCGTGCCGCAAAAGCCATATTTTTGCCTAAAAAATCCTATTTTTCAAAACTATACTTAGTCTTCCATGTCACACCCGGTATAGGCAAACTGCGTATGTGATAAGCTGTCACTTTTGTCTTCTGCATCGGTGAACCTCTAATCTGCAGCCATTTATTCGCAGGCCCAAAAACAAGCTCTTCGTGTTCTGTATGAAAACATGAAAAGCGCTTACCTGCGATGCCATTTCTACTTTTGGAATGGCTTTTGAATTGCGTGCGATATGGAACGTTGTCATTTTAGAATTATTTATCAAGGTTAGGGGACTAACTTGGACAGCGGATTACGAAAGCAAGGTTACGAGGACGGGAAACGATTGCCTACGAAGTTAATTTTATTGCTACTTTTTTTTTCTATAATTGAGAGCCAGACATCCCACAATAGATAGCAGTCGACAAAAATAAACAAATATGAGGTATTTGTCTATTGCTAAATACAAAGTTGCGGAGGAGGGGGAGGAAAAACTTTATTAAAGGAAGGGGAGTCGGGCGAGCTTATGGGTGGGGCCCTCATTCCAGCGCTCCACTGGCTTGAGCTGCCCGCGTACCTGTTGTATTAGGGTCCGTTGGTCCTCCAGGTTAACGCTGGTCAGCAGCGCCTCCCACTGCTCAAATGTACTTTCTGTCTGTATAGCGTTTGGTTCGGCCCAACATCCCCACGAAATGTGAAAGAGTGTAGGGCGGGCCTGGCACCAGGGACATGTGTCCGAGTATATAATGTTGGGTGTATGAGATGTAGTCTATGGATGTTTGAAAATGTGTTCGTCTGGATCTGCCGCCAAGAGACGGAGTCTGGGTTGTCTAATTTCCTATGAGGTGGACGGAAGTGTCTCCTTTCAAGACGCTGAAACTCGACGCGTTCGTTATACCCCGAATGTAGAGGGGTAAAAGCGGGCACGGTTTGTGGCCCCGCTCGGTCGATGTTGCCTCGAGCTAGAGCATGTGCCCTCTCATTTGCCTCCAGCCCCTCGTGGCATGGGGGGCAGGTGATTTGGTGGTGCTTTGCGAGGGGTGCAGTGCCCATGAGCCGACTGACGTGCTTGGGAACACGGCCTCTCGGGAAGTTTCGACACGCGTGTTGCGAGCCTGTGAGCACATGAGCGCTTTGGCCTTGGGACTCGTAATGTCTAATGGCAGTGGCCACGGCGGTGGTCTCCGCGGCCGCTGGTATTTTGACTATTACAGAAGCAGTGAATAGAGTGGAGAAGCGGTGGTCTACTGCCGCCACTGCGTACTTGTCATGGTCCGGGTATGTTGCGGCGTCAGCATAAACCACGTTCGCGGAATTGGCTAGGCGTCGGCGTAGGTAGGATACCAGCGCTCATCGTCTCCCTGTGTGAACGCCTTTAAGCATATGTTTCGGTATCGGGGCCACGCTGATGTATTTCCTGTGTTGTTTTTCTAGAGCGGATTGAGCGTCTAGTGCGCGGATGTCCGCAACTGTGCCTACTCGGAGTAGGATAGCTCGTCCAGCTTGGGTGGTCTGAAGTCTTAGTGTTTGAGATGCATGAATGGCTGCTGGTAGTTCCGCAAAGGTGTTGAAGTTCCTAGAGCGGTCAGATGCTCTGTCGAGGTGTTTTTAGGAAGCTTAAGGGCCGTCTTCCATACCTCTCTTATGATTGTGTCAACTTGCTGCTCCTCTCCTTTTTTTAGCGCTTGAAAGGATAGTCCGTATGAGATTCGGCTAAGTACGAGCGCTTGCACCAGCCGAAGAGTGTCTTCTTCTCGCATTCCTTGGCGATGTTTGGTAATGCCGCTGATCATGCGAGCTATGTGGTTTGCGGTGGTTTTGAGAGTCTGGATGGTGTGGGTAACACAGAGGTTGCTCTTTATACAAAGGCGGGCTGCTGATTGTAGGGTGGTTTCCTTTTGGCCCAGGGAACCCTTTATGGCCCATATAGTTATATCATCCGCGTATATAGTGAAACCGACATTTGTAAGTGCTTGCATAGCACGCGACAGCCTGAGCATAGCAATGTTAGCATTGTTGAAAAGCAGGGGATAAATAATAGCTCCCTTAGGTGTGCCTTTGTGTGGCATATCTTTGACGTCGGAGCGGCTTTGTCAATTGCCTATCGTGGCCGTGCGGCCCGTGAGGAACGTACGCACGTAAGCAAATACTTTTTCTCCGCCGTTAAAGTCATTTACGGCTTGAAGGATCGCCTCGTGGAATATGTTGTGGAAGGCGCCCTTTAAGTCTAAGGCCAAGATGAGATGTTCTTGATCTCTGGGGATGTTGGTAAGTACTTATTCTCTCAGGAGCAGGAAGGCGTCTTGGGCTGAAAGCCCTGGCCTGAACCAAACCATAGTAGGGGGAAGAGGTTATTGTCTTCAATATAGTTTTGAGGCGAGTGTAGATGTCTCGTTCATAGAGATTTCCTAAACATGATGTTAGGGAGCTGTGCCGGAGGGAATCAAGTGATGGCCGCTTGCCGGGCTTGGGAAGGGTGATAATTCCGGCATGACGCCAATCCTGAATTGCAATACCCTTCTCCTAGAGGTCCTCATTGATGAAGTCAGTGATGGCTTTGATATGTGCATGACTCGGGTTACAAATAATAGCGTTTGTGTTGCGGTGTTGCGCGGTGTTGCGCTGGGATGCACGGGCTGCGGCTTGCACCTCGGCTATTGTATCGGGGCCTCAAGTGTAGAGTTTGGAAGGCCGTTGTAGGTGATGGAGTAAGTTGCGGAAAGTCCCCACCTTCAAAGGCGAATTTCTTCACAAGGCATCCGCCACCTTTCTTTACTGTCACAACACAATTTACGCTAACGCATTCGCGCTACACTCGTAACTGCCCTGTGATTTTTTTTCGAAATTTTGCTGCATAGAATGGAAAGTGACAGCTATAGTACGAGCCGTAAAGGGCCTTCAACTTACTCGTCTCACTTCCGAGCAAGGTTCCATGTTTTAACAAAACTTTGGATTATTTCAATGTATTTTGCAGGTGAAGTTCAACATCCGCTGGGGCAACAGGAGCAACCAGAGTTCCATCATGAATACATCGGAATATATTGGTGAGGGTTCCCTCGCCCACTGGTTTGCTTGGCTGGGTTTCAATTTTTCGCCTGTAGTGATTCTTGCTGCCTTGCATGGAAAGAGAGAAACTAGTAAGTACATACCATTACCTAGCCGGCGTTCACAGGACCACACGAGGTGAAACCGATGGCTTTGCTACTTGCTACTCGAGCTGGAACAAAGGCGATCGTGGCCGCCTTTTATCTCTCTTGGGATTTTCGGTGCTCCGAACGTGCTGCCAGAGAGCTAAAAAAACTGAGCGTGCAAGGGGTACTGCTTTAATTTCATGATAACGTAGCCAAGATATTTGTTTACCGCTAAGTTCAGGCGCTAGATCATGGATGTCACTGCGAAGTTCGAGCAGGTCAGGCGTACTTAAAGAAGTCGGGGTGATAAAGTTTGCCATTTCTGAGGTGCACTTCACTATTGAAGAGGCACATTTACCAGAAGTCCTGGTTTTACGTGTTTTGAGTCATCTTTATCTTTCCTTTGAAACTATGTTGTGTATTCATTTCTTTCCTCTTTGAAGGAAGGAGTGTATTCATTTCTTTCCTCTTTGAAGGAAGAAGGGCGTAGGCTCCCTTCAAGAGCGCATTGTCAAATTGTGGCTGAATGCGGCCTTGCGCTTTCAGAGTTCGCTTGTCATGCGAGAGATGCGGGGTTCGATTTTCAGTCCTGTGGCGTACCCATCGGTTGCACAAGCTTAAAAAACGGCCTTTCGTCACATTACCCTCCCTTGACATAAAATCTATCTGTAAGGGACTGAAATTCGTCTTATGCGGTAAAGGTCACTGCTACCCTGTTTTGTGTACTCAAGTTTATGTCAATGACCTATTTTCAAGTATTTCACTGTAAAGAATCTAAGCACAAAACAACTGTAAGAGGAAAGCTTGTACTCACTGTATCACTGGTGATCAAACCCTGCACTTCCCTCATGCTAGGCGAACACTCAAACGACTAGCTCAAATGCCTGTTCTCAGATGGACTTCTTCAGCGTCTACTTCCTTAGCTCTGGATGAAGTTTCCAGTGGATAAACACCGAAAGGAGCGACCTTGAAGTAAAGGGATTACCTAAAGTTTGATACTTCAGCAGAAGCTTTACTGTTCTGCGAAGTGCAGCCCATCTAGAGGGAAACACGCCGAAAACTTTGTAGCGCATTGCGAAAGTTCAATGTAATTTGAACACACCTTGCTGGAATAGGCGTGGGATCTGGTTACACCCAAAATAAAAAAAAAATGGTACGGCTTCAACGTAGGTAATTCGGGTAGGACGTGCGAAAGCACATAAGGCAACACCGCTTCAAAGGTAACCGCATGCATGGTCTTATCGTCAGCCGCTACAGCAGCCGCGCGCCGGGGAGGAGGGGGCGGAGTGGAGTGCCGGTTTCGCGCGTTGATGGAGGAAATGCGCAAGGCCTCCGCTGCTGGCGCTACGTCGAAGGTCAAAGCTTGAGGCGGCACACATACCCCGGATTTTTCAGCTTCGCCTGTGAGGTAGTGCTGTTGTAATAAAAAGGCCGACATGCTTGATATTTCGCCTTTCCCTAAACAGACACGTTAAAGAAGAGACTGCGCGCTGTTATTATGAAGAACAAGATCTTGGCACGAGCTCTGGCGGCCTCCAAGAAAGAGATCAGTGAGTTAAAGAAGTCCAACGGCCGCCAGCAGAAGGTGTTCAACCTGGGCTTGCCGCAGGTAAGAATCAATGTTGCAAGGGTTTAAGTGTAGTGCGAGAAAAAAAGACGTCTTTCCTATCCATGTGTTACTGCGTCTCTCCTGCTCCTCGAAATAAACAATGCGTTGGAGCTAGATTTTGACAGTCTTTAAGAAAATCAACGGAGTGTCATTTTCAGTGATTATAGCGCGAAAAAGGACGAGACTAAGAGAAATACCTCTGTAGCCATCCCTTTTGCGCTGAAGTAACCTAAAATGGCATGCTAAGTACAACTTACCTAACTTAACACTCTTTAGTGAACGATGTCGACGAAGGTTTTACTGGAGCACGCACACAGCCGTCTTGTACAGGTGAATATATATTTAATTCACCTTTTTGCTAATTAACAAATTTAAATTACCTGTCTTTTCGTCTTCGCAGCGGGCCGTGGTTCTGCGATGAGAGCTAGTCATACGTATTCAGATAGGCCAGCACAAACAATTTCTGTCCAGCATGATAGCGTCTATCCAACAGCATTGTGATCGTGATAGGAAATTGAAACCACGCGCTCATGCATAACTGACGCTATGACCGGCTAACTGTTTATCCATTACAGTTTTGTGAAATTTATTTCCTGCAGTTAGGGCGCGGTTGAGGGTACATATTATCCCTATGCAAGAGCGTACAGGGACGTGATGTTTAAATCTCGCATGCTGTATTTCAAGCGAAAAAAAATAAACTAGGAAGTCTCTTTTAAGAAAAAAATCTTCACGGGCATTTCTCGAGACACTCGGCACCTTGCACTGAAATTTTTTCGCTGAAGTTATTGATTATAAACTGGGCTAGTTTACCTCTCTGAATTGCAAAACGAGGAGTGTTTAAAAATACGCTTACCTGGCGATGACAATAGCTTATCAATCTGCGCAAGGTAAGCCTTCGTAGATCTGGTTATCATTTTTCGAAGTTTGGCAGAAGTTAGCTAAGCCCTTAGCTGTGAACTTTCGATTGGCGGGAAGATTTTTAAACCCATTTTCCTAGGTGATAAATCAGTTTTTTGCTGCCCAGTCAACCTGAACATAGCCAGATGTGTTTTAGAGGAGAGTAATTGAATGTAGTTGTCTCAGTATTCCTTTGAGGGCCTTTAAATATATTTTATTCTTTTTTGCCATACAAGTTAATCAGGATATCATTCCCGCAGTGGTTTTATAGACGATTGTTCGACTTTATTTCAGCAATAGTTATATGGATGACGCCTTTCACATTGTGAAAACTATGCTGTTCAACTAACAAGACGTGTCCGCGATGCTAATGTATGCCATAATCTAAAACCCGCAGTTCTTGAGCTGGCAAACGAAAGTTCTCAAAGTGGGCTTTCAGGGTAAATGCTTTCAAGAATCTGTCGTCTGTGAATGTTTCCCAGGTTGACTTCTGAGTGTGCGCACTTAAGTAAGAAGGGTTGCCTAGAACGGCTCAGTTCAGTTCAGTTTAGTTTATTATCTTATAAGTCCCCCACAGGGGAATTACAGAACAGGTGGGTTCTTATACATACAGTAAGGATCATCTTATACATGCAGTAAGGATCATGGTAACTAATTACTGAAAAAAATGGTCATACAGAAGTTGCAAAAAGGAAGATGGGTAGGTAGTAGCAACAATTTCGCGGGGAAGGCCGTACCAGTCGACCTTTCTATCACAAGAACTTGTTTGTTCTGCATAAGACAAAAAGTTGGAATGTTTGTCTCGGTTTGTCGAAGTTAGAGCACCAAATTACACAACGATGTCCCTTCGGGGAGGTCTTAATTACTTGTTAAAGCTGCACAAAAGTTTAGTACGAAATTGAAAACTTGGGATTTCAATCTAAAAAAAGAGAAATTTAGCTGAAGCCTTTGTTTTGGGCTGTACTAGGGTATTACGCCTTACGCCGCGAAACTTGTGTGGAGCACGCGACCACCGTAATCCGCCACTATTTGCTTAATGAAGTACTAGTGCAAGTTGTGTTGCAGTTGGCAACGTCACTTGCACTGTGGTCTTGGTATAAGCGGCGATGTTACCGGAAGCTTAGATGAAAGGGAAATAGGGTGAATTATTCGAATTGGGGGAAGCTGCAAAAGATAAACGTTTTATATTCATCCTTGACCGGCTAAAAGAGCTCCATAAAGGACGTTGTTTTTTTCCAAAGCGTTTTGCTGTTCCAGGAGAGTGTGGTTCAGGGCCCCGTTTAACGACCTTCTTTGTGACTGAGAATTGTGCCTTTTGACAACTGACAACGTACACCTACTATAAGGCCGCCGTGGTGGCTGAGTGGTTATGGCGCTCGGCTGCTGGCCCGAACGACGCGGGTTCGATCCCGGCCGCGCGCGGTCGAAATTCGATGAAGGTGAAATTCTGGAGGCCCGTGTACTGTGCGATGTCAGTGCACGTTAAAGAACCCCAGGTGGTCTAAATTTCCGGAGCCCTTCACTACGGCATCTCTCATAGCCTGAGTCGCTTTGGGACGTTAAACCCCCCATGGACCAAGAACACCTACTATGAGTGAAAAAGAGCTCTTTTCTTTACTAACACTCCGTGCAGGTAAAGACGTGGCTGAAAATGGCTAGGCAGCACTCACACACAATGTACCAGTACCAGTCACGAGCCTTGACTTTGCTGGATGAGATAATGAATCCCGGTGTCGACTTCACTCTGGCCCGAGTCTCCGACGCCGACGACGATGCAGACATTCAGGACCGGTGCGTATTTTTTACCATTATTCACCGTCGCACTTCCACGTCCGTGACCAACAGGCATCGGGAAGTGGTGGTCGGCTTTCTCTCCAGCCAAGTGCAGTTTATTTATTGAAAACGTACTGGATGAATTGAAGACCAAGGAGGAGGGCAATACATAGAAGTAAATGAATGAAGTCATAATCGCAAGGAAGGGATGGCTCTCGGTCACAGTTGGGGAATTAGGAGGATTTGGGGTGCAGGCGCAGAAGCGACTTCTAGTCGATCGTTTTCATAGCCTTCAGAGCTGCAAGTCTTACATACGTCGGCCAGCTACACTACTCGAAGCAGGCCGCTCGAACTGCTACGTGCCGCGATGGCATGTTGTGCTTCGGTGCTGGATCGTATCTGGTCTGCTAGGTTAGCCATGCAGTTATGCGATATGTGCTGAATTATGAATTTTCTTCCTCGAGAGTAATGGGCAAGTCCACATAAAATGTTGGAGATCTCCTTTGTAGTGTTCTTGGAAGTGGTTGCATCTGTCGTGCACAGGTGTTTCCCGTCTGGCAAGAGCACATTTCTGGCGTATGTACGGGGTGTACGCTGCGTGTTCAAGAGCTTCGTGTAAGAACTCTTGTAGCCGAGTGAGCTTCAGTGTCAAAAACCGGCGCTTGTGTTCTTTCCGCTAACCGGCGCCTGCTGTCTGCTTTTATTTAGGTGCGAACGTAGTGTATCAGTGCTTTGCGGGGGAGCCTTCATTCAAGCTTTCGATATGGTTTTTGATTTACCGTGTTCGGCAGGAAGTTGAGGTGTGGGGCGTTGTATGTCTGATCAACCAGACCCGATTTCACGGCTGCGTTTCCCCCTCCACGCCAGTGTGACCCGGTGTCCATATAATTTTGCCGTTTGTTCCGACGTCTCTTCCTTAAGTCGTTGGTCACCGCATCTTTTGCAGTTGGTGCGGACAGCTCTGCTATAGATGCGCATGAGCCAGTTACGATTCGATAGCGATTTAAAATTCTCCGTTCCGCAAATTCACCTGTGGCGGTGATTGTGGTGTGGACGGCTCTCCGTAAGGCGAGCGATTTCGTGTTTTAGATGGAGCCTCCGGGTAGGTGGCACCTTTGCTGGCCATTGATTTGAAGTTCTGGCGCACAGACCCTAGTCTTACCAATAGTGGCGTTTCTAATTTCAGCGTACGTGTAGATATCTGCTGTGTTCTCCGGTGTCCTCAGTTTTGTTGTTTTTCCAAAAAATTGCCTACCCACCGCGATTCGCGCGCGGTGACCTTGTCCTAGCACAGGCGTCCCACAGGGCAAAAGAAATGTAAGACAGCGAAATCATGAGCGAAGAACAATATGTATTAAACAACAAAGACCGCTTGGAAAATACTTGAAACTACTGCAAATAAAGAGCAAAGTATTAAAAGACCAAATATTTTCAAGAAAGCGCATTGAATACACGTTGTTTAAAGGCAGTTCAAGTGTGGAAGAGACTACTAATGCGCGTTCATTCCAGTGGTCGATAGTAGGTGGGTTAAACGAGTTCTTGAATATGTTAGTGCGAGCCAAGTATGGCACGTGCAATGAATGCGTGTTTGCACCACGGTAAGGTAGTGTATTTTTTTCACTTCACTGTGACGAGTAGAGCTGTTGTGAGCTAGCGCTTCTGTTGCGTGTTTTCTTCCGACAGTGCTGTCTGCGCGTTGTTTGGCAGTCAATCAGTGCCCTGTTTGTCCAAAAAGCAGCCTTAATACACATATAGTATTTACCAGTACACTGACAGTCGAAACTTCTTTCCGGAATCCATGCTAAAATGAGACCAAGGCAGTTTTCTCCAAGAATGTGACTGAAGTTTGATAATTGTGTTTCATAAATTTCCACGTAGTAGAGATTAATGTCACGAGGCGATAGTTACTAAAGCAAAGACGGTCACTTTCTTTTTGGATATCGATAGTACCCGGGCTGTGTGCCAATCGAAAGGGAGAACACAGTGCTTTGTGCTTTAATGTTAACTGGAGCAGCCAAGTTAGAATATTGACCAAGGATTCCGCGTAGGGGCTCAGCAATGAATTTAGTATGCTGCCAGGCTTAACACGAGCCATCACTTTAAGATTAAGTATAGCGTGCTGAAAACAAGTTCGCACCTTACTACGCCGAATGGATGATAAAGTAGTGAGCAATCAAATTGGACGTCGCTGTTTTCCGAATTGAGCCTGAGGCTGGGGTCTTTGGCAGTAGCTCAAGTATACTCCGCCGCACCCACAGAAGGAAACGCAGATCGCTTGGTCTGCGCGACGAAATAAGATCTTTCCCGCCGCACGAGCCTCACACAAGTGCATACCCGAGTCCACTCCACGGGCACAGATTGAACGCTTAAGTGTAGATGTGCACGACACTGAACGACTGCACATCGTTGAAGGGGACATTTGGGCTCTTTCACTGCGCAAGCAGTCCTGCACAAGACAGCACAGTGGGCCCTCACGACACTGCATAGTTGGACATTGGAGGCGAAAAACGAGGGTGCTCCATTGCCGTTTTCAACGCAGGAGGCCGTCCTTGCATCCTCCGGGGAAAATGTCAAAGGCACAGCGTGGAGAGCTCTCCGTGATCCCAGAGGAAGACGAGGACGTCAACGCGTCGAGACGGATGCTCCTCGGCACGTTTACCCTGGACTCGGAGACTCGGCTCCGGGCCGCAGGTTGTACCCCATGGAAACTTTCTTCCGTGTACATTCTACATGCCGGGGCACTGCCATTGCATTTTCCGGCTTCTGCAATCGATGCTGAAGTACCTGAGCTGGGGCAGCGGAAATAAAGGATAGCAGGCAGAATGGCGAAATGTAATGAAAGAGGCAAGAGTACAGGAAGAGAGGATAGAGGGAGAAGTAGTATATACAAATTATTACACAATAAGAAATGTGTCCAGGATGTGCGCGTGATTAGCTATGATGGAAGAATTAAAACACGCGCGCACAGCACTGTGTTGGCTACAACTGGAGTGGAGCGTCCTGTTATTATTCGTTCGAGGTAGAGCTCGCAGAGCTTTCGGTCACTGCGTGTAACTACCTGACGGAGAACAGACCGGACGCCAAGCCCATGTGTTCGAGGAATGCACAGAGGCTCACCAAGGTTCGCTCACGAGTGCGCGCACTGCCCTACGGCCACAATAGCGTCTTGAGGGAGCCTGGTAGTATGCCCAGTGCCCGATAGGCCGCAAGCATATCGCGACGAGCATCGGCGACCGCGGCACAGTGAAGGAGCAGGTGTTCAAGTGTTTCCACTGCACCGAATCCGTCACACACATAACTCGTCGCCATTCCGTGACGCTCCCGTCGTTCCCCTGGCCACACACAGCCAATGCGCGCGCGGAGGATCATTACACATTGTGACCGTGTAAGTGCGCGACAGCCGGTGATACTGTTGATGCGCTCACCTCCTGCGTTGCGTGGGTCGGGGTGCTGCTTTCGGAGATAGGTCGTGGATGGCCGCACGCACGTCCTCCAGCGCAAGGGGCAGATCGCTGGCAGGTAGTTGATGTGCAGCGGTCGCGAGGTTGTCAGCTTCTTCGTTGCCGGCGATGCCGCAGTGACCGGGCACCCACTTTTCACGCACGGCACATCCGCTCTGCGCGAGGCGCTCGAAGCGCGAGCGAATTTCCCGCACTAGTGGGGTACCGCGGCCGTTAGATTGCAGGCGGCTGAGGGCGGCGCGGTAGTCGCACGGCAGAGCACTCCTGGGCGGCGGAGGGCCGAGGGTGAGCAGCAGGTCCAGCCCGAGCAGGATCTCCATCAACGCCGCCGTGGTAGAGGAGCCCAGGAAGGTTGCGTGTTGCTGGCTGTGCAGTCGCAGGGCGGGGATGGTAGCCGCCGCTGCAAGGGAGCAGCTGTCGCGGGCCACTGAGCCGTCGGTGTACACGAAGGAGATGGTCCTGGAGCTCCTCGTGTATGACGGCTCTGGCCAGCTGCTGCACAGCACAGAGAGGTGTGCTCCGCTTTTCCGCTATGCCGACGATCTCTCGCTGTACCTCCGAGGCAGCAGGCCAGGGCGCGCAGGAGCCGTAGGTGGGAGGGCCTTGAGTCGATTGCTCATACTCGAGCATCACCGCGTCCATTCGTGAGCGCGGGTGCGAGCGCATACGCTGTAGCAGCGAGCCGCCGTCCGGTGCGCGGTGAAGCCGGTCGATGTGATTCAGTGCCCTGCGCGCTGCTGGGAGCTCAAGTGGCCACGCTCCTGCGTCGGCCAACGTGGCGGCGCACTGCGAGTTTTTGGGCAGGCCTAGGCACACGCGCATGGACTTGCGGTGCTGCAGCTCGAGTTTCTTCCAGCACGGCTTGCGCACCGTGACGAGCGGCAGAGCATAGAGCACCGCCCCCAAAGCTGCGGCATTGTATAGCCTCAGGGCGGCTTGGTGGGAGATGCCCTGGCCTCGAGCGGTGAGCTTGTGCACGGCGGCGGTGATCCTCATCTGCAGCGTTACCTAACCTGTGATTCTCCACCGCATAATTATTTATATAGGGGTGAAGGGGCTCGTTTTAATATGCACGAAGAAAGCCAACAGTCAGTGAAATGAATGTTCAAAGGAGATATATTATTGATACTGGTGATTAATGGGACATTAATAGCGTAATGATTTTATCTCTCAAGATTATGATTATAAAGCAGAAGAAAAAGCAAGCACATGCTGCCGGTAGGATCCGAACACCCAACCTCTGAAGTTTACAAAATTCGAGCCGACAAAAAGGTGTTGCTGGCGTACGTTCATTTCATACACGATTTTTACTCGGACGTCATTTTTAGCCTCTGTATATATATATATATATATATATATATATATATATATATATATATATATATATATATACACGCTCTTTGTAAAATTTTGGATTTCAGTAAGAAGCTCAACGACCCTGTATTCTGGCCTTTATGCAAATATGTACCGTGTAGAATACTCTTGCCTCAGCTGGTGGTCTGTGTTTTAAGGACAATTGGATTGGATTGTAAAACATTTATTGCATCTAGAGCAGGTTGCAGGAGACACATACTAGATGGCCGCTAGCCCATGGCTGGCGGTGACCTCACTGGCCCGCTCGATTGCCCGTACTAGAATCTTTGGGTACAAGCTGACCAGCACGGCCTCCCACTGCTCGGGAGAAGGGAGCTGTATCAACTCCGCCGGAGGCGGATAATTTGCGAAATTCCACAGAATGTGGTCGTATGTGGCTCTTTCACCACATTTATGGCAGTTTGGGTCGTACTGGTCACGGTACATGAGGTCAAGCACTGCCAGATTCAGAAAGGAGCGTGTTTGCAGTCGGCGCCAGGCATGTGGCTCTTTCACCACATTTATGGCAGTTTGGGTCGTACTGGTCACGGTACATGAGGTCAAGCACTGCCAGATTCAGAAAGGAGCGTGTTTGCAGTCGGCGCCAGTTAACTTCCTGCGCTTTTGCTAACGATTTCTGGGGTGAGCCTAAAGTGATGGGTGATGTCATGAAATGAGATCAACCCGTCCCTCGTTAAGTTCGGGTCGGAGGGCGCGGTCACTGCCCGGTCGACGAAACCTCGGGCTTGCGCGTGAGCCGCCTCGTTCCCTGGATTAGACAAGTGTGCCGGGACCCAGATCAATTCAACTTCTCTAATCGGAAGGGTTGTGTTTTGAAGGATGCGGTGTGAGGTAGATGTGAAACGGCCCCTCGGGAAATTGCGAATGGCTGTTTTGGAGTCGCTGAATATAATATCAGCACGCGTGTTCGCTAAAGACAATGCTTTTGCCGCTTCATCCGCGGTCTCGGGGTAGGTGGTTTCTATCGACAAGGCCGCAAACTGGGCGCCATTCCAGTTCACCGCGATAAGTGCAAACGCTTTTCTCGGGGTTGTCGGTATTCCGCTGCGTCCACGTACGCCACATTGTCGTTCCGGCCTTATGGTGTGTGCAGGGCGCGAGCCCTCGCTGTGTAAAGAATTTTTTTAATGGCTAAAACCTTTCTGCACTAATCGTTTGCTTCGTAGCTCTCGAGTAAGAAAGACAATGAATAAGGAACCTTGTCTCACATACAACTACGGGTATTCCGAAGTGCAGTGTATGGCTGTTTTGTGTTAAGTGCGGAATGCACACACATGTAGAGAATAGAAGAAACTACCACCACACCATGACTCTCTAGGAAAGAGCTCACACCTGATTGACAGGCAGCATGGGAGAACACAACAGAATTTATTCTGGTTAGGTTAGTAGAAGGTGTAGCGATGTAGATTGAAACCACTTGCGTTCAGGAGCGTTGTGCCTAAATGTTTCAAGCGGCTGCGCACTGTAGACACCAGTTCCAGGAGACTACGCTGCCAGGTGCCCTCGACTCCAGCGTCCTTCATGGCCTGAGTCGCCATTGGTCGTGAAACAACATAAAAAAACGTTTTTGTGCTTGTCGACAAAGAACAAGAATCAAGCAGTGGAGTGATTCCTTATGTTTAGCGATTTTTTCTTGGCCGACATAATCATCATGAAAGAGTAATGAACCTTTTTTTTGCTTTTTGCATTCTCACTGCTTAGCAAAATCGGTACAGATAAACGACAGGTAGGGATTTAATTATTAGCCTCCTCACTTGGGTTTCATAGATACTCTGTTTTAGTTGTAATAAGAACACAGCACACTATTAATACAGCACACCACAGCACGGCACAGTAATAAGAGCACAGCACAGTAATAAGCACAGCGTCACGAACAGCCAGCCGAACCGTCCAGGCACAGAACAGAGACCGCGTTCAGTCCAGAGCACGCACGAGCGACCGATCGTTCGGCGCTTCTCGTCGTGTTCTTCGTTGAGCGCCAGGCTCTGAAGATTCTAAAGCCCGTGTCCAGTCTTACATAGTACTTGAGCTCTTACCATCACCTGATGGGTGAGAACTTACTCATGTGACGATTGCGGCTTTTCGGTTTTTCGGCGTTTTTTTTCCTATTTATACGTGTTCCTGTTGCGAAAAAAGTTTCAGTTGCGAGTCTATATGTTCATCCTTCGTCCGCTTGTCTTTTTATGCGCTTTTGCAAGCACACATACCACACTTGCCTACTTAATGCCCTTATATACGATAAAGTTCGCGTCAACCAAACTTTTCGCACTATCCGCCTTAAATTTCCATATTTTTCTTATCCAGTTTTCTCCTTGTTAGTGCCGTTGGTAACTGCAGGTGGAAAGGAGGTTTGAAAAATAAGCAGTTTTCGGTTATCGATATGCTATTTGAACCTACCAAAAATCCCGATAAAGTTCGACAAAATGACCTTTTGCTTTTAATAGGGGTCACGCCGAGGAAAAGTCTTGGTGCCAGGTCTAGCGGACGCATCCGTATCTTTGATGGGCCTTCTAGTTCTTCTACGAAGCCTCCGGCATCAGTGCTTGACTGTGTGTTGGTCTTCTGTTGTACCCCTTACTTTGCTTGAAACATCCGGATGTGCAGCTTTTAAACCAGCGCCTGTACATTCCTCCTAAATGCCCTCTTTTGCTGAAAACTTTTTACAAATACTTCCGCAGCGGTCAACGCAATGAGAATCCGCGGCTCCAACATGTACAGGAGGTCGTCGCTGTCGTTAGCACACATTCCCAGCGATAACGTCTCCGCACACGGTAACTTGCCACAGATACAATTTGCCGCAAGAAACGCCCTATCAGCTTCAACATGAATTCGGCTGGCTTAGGGAATGTGTGGTGCCATGCGGTGTTCATTCTGGTGCCATTTATAATTAATAACATGGAGTCGGAAGGTAAGTGGAAACTTCTGCTGTTGTTCCTTCGCCAACACTGTTATCGTGCAGGATTAATGCGTTATTTTTGCTCATTTTTTGGAGAAACTGTGAGAAACAGCGGCAGTGTGTCAATGAGGCAAAATTTTATCAACCTCCGCATTTCTGTTCTCTGCCATGTACTGCCATACGCACCTCGAATTTCAGGCTTTCTGAATGTCAACTAAATGAATTTAATAGGTTGCGAAGCTATTCCTGTGATGTAGTTTTAACTTTTTAAAGCGCTTAATAAGATTAACAGATGTCCTTCTACATTTTTACAGAAACCATAGAGAGGAAAAGCCGGGGCTCCATGTCCAGTAGCGAACGTCCCTCCGGTTCCTCTGGGAAGCCTCGGGCACCAACGCCAAAAGGTGAGTTGTTCTTCCCCTTGCTCTGCTTTGAACTGGTGCATTCCTAAATTTTCAAGCCTAATTTTCCCAGTGCCTCGCTGGGAAGTGTCGTAATCTGCTTAAGCAATTTTCAGTTCTTACGTAGCGGTCACCGCAAAGAGCATCCGAGGCTCCAGTCTGAACAGTAGATCGTCACAGTCGGAGGCCGTCACGACCTATGCGGTCTGTGCGCCGATGGTAATATTCAAAAATATCAATATAACTCAAATACAGGCCCCCTAGCTTAGGCAAAGTCTGGTTTGTTATTCGCCACTGAAAAGTAGCGTTTTCTTTACTTTCGGCACCGCTAATTTCTGATATTAGGAATCTGATCAACAAACGAGGATTATCCTCTCTGTGCCGTTAGCATACAGTCAGAGCTTAATCGCAGGCGGTGTATTTGGCAGTTCCCCACAATTTTCTCGGAGTAGTTGACTGCGGTGCGGGAATGGCGGTTTGCTACAACCTTCGGCGTTTACATGTTGTCTCATGAAAACGAAGACGGATAAAGTGTCGGGAGTATTAAGGACGAAGTTAAACTCGATGAAACGGGCCGCTACGGCTAGTGCGGCTGGGTCAGTAGATCGCCGGGAGTGGCCTTTCACTGCGAGTAGACTCAGCGCTTGCGATAATGGTGAGTGTGGATGGCTGAATCTTGTTCGTCGAAATAGTGCTTATCGTGTACGAATGTCTGAAAAAAAAGCTTACTTTTGATATAGTAGAAATCACGGAATCGTAAAGGGAAGTTCGTAGTAATGAACGTAACCGATCAAAGTCCATAGTAGAGAGAAACTGATCAAGTGGTTCATGATAATCACAAACTGAAGAAGGCAGAGAAATCCTCAGGGTGCTTGAAATTTTTGTGACAAGTACAGTAGCCTTAGTCTGGGCAAAGCGTTCATTACTGGTGGGGTTTAAATGAGGTCATCCAGGAAGATCACCCTGCCGTAATAAAAATACGGTCGTCTAGGAAGATGACCCTATTTAAACCCCGCCAATGACAATCTCTTTGCTCGGACAAAGACAAGTCCACTTGTCAAAACGTTCGTAAGCAACCGGCCTGAGCGCGACATCTTTTTTCTAGCGCTAATGACTTGAAGTTTTAACTCAACGCAGGACACAGCAGGAAGACTCCTTCAAACTTATCGCTTACTTTTCTTTTTAACGTTGCCATCAGGTTCCGTACAATCCCTTGGATGCAAGGTCCGCGGCCCTTGGTGGACAGATGGTGGGGCAGGAGACTTGGACTACGCATTTCTCGAGTCGCCCAACCCAACGGCTCCATTACGCCAGGGTAACGAACCTGGTGAAAAGATGGTGACCGTCTATGCTCAGAGCCGCATTCCAGAGGTGGCCGATCCGCAACACCAGGAAACCGCCTCTGAAAAGCCTTCTTCTTCGACCAGCACTGCTGTGAGTAAGCGGGTATGCACTTGTGAAGCGTCACGAAAGATTGTCATTACTTTGTCTGCGTAAATCATCCAATCAATAAGTTAATGAAAATTAATTAATTAATTAGGTAGTTAATAATAATCAAGCAAACAAAAAGCAAGCGAGCAGTAAATCAAAGTTTACTTCTTCCAGACGAGTACACAATTCTGGAATGGTTACGTGGGCTAAAACCATGCTTGATTACAGTTTGGCTAGTCACCGATATCTTATTTACAGCAGCAGTTCTGACATCCATTTTATAGAGGTGAAAAACAAGTGAACATAATGTAAGCATATTCGGCGTCTAAGGAACATTAAGCAATGTATGTTGTTCAGAATGGAAACAAACAAAATGTACATATACACTTCATGGGAATGTAAGTAAAAGCGTCCCTTGCATTAAAGACCTAATTTGGACATAATTTTTCAAAATGGGCTGGTTTCAGAAGCATAAAAATAAGTACAATTTTCCTGTAATAGACAACTAATTTATAGATCCCACTTTCTCAGTAGCTGTCAGAACGAAAGATGCCGAGTAACGTTTAAAAACCTATTAGCAAATCCTATATCAAATAAAATGCGTTAGATCCTGCTCATGTACCAGTCGAAATGAGCCAAATATATTCGTAAGAGCTTTCTACAACAGCTAGAGCTTCTTAGCTGGGTCTGTTTTGAGCGTGGTTTCATTTATTCCTTCCACCGGGCTACCTTCTCGTCGACTGCGTACGATGCGAAGAGATCGGGGGGAAGATGTGATACCAGATGACGACGATAATGATGGGATCATCGGCCCCGTTGCCGATGAAGCAAGGATGCGCCTCTGCTGCAGTTAACGTGAAAGTGTTTAGTTAGACTAGTTGGCAGTGGATATCTCAATCCATTATTACAAGCGAAATGGCTGACGGGAAAAAATACTAGCTGTCGTCTTGTTTTCCATCTGTACGCGTTTCCTATTTCTCAAGAACTCGGATTGTTGTGTGTAACAGTGATGCAAAATATATTCTAGACCCTATACATTCTAGCGAATTTACTTTTCTGCTACCAAAGTGTGAGCACTAGAAAAGAAGGCTGTCATGTCAATGCTTCTCACAGAAGCCTTCTATCTGTATTTACTTACTGATGTGAAAGCAGAGCAGCGCACGCAACTGCACGCAATGAATGTTCTAATTGTTTTCCTGCTGTATTTGCAGCATAGTTTTTAAGCGCTTTTTCATAGACAATGAAAATAATTCCAGAAAAACTTTTCTAAACAAAGCAAGGCTAAATCCAGAGGCTGGCATAGAAGAATCAAATACAAAGTTTATATACTGATATTAACAAAATTATTTGCGTAATTTTTGGCTACATTGTGGTATAGAGCTGTTATAACATGTAAAGCATATCATATAACATCTTGGATTCCGCTAAGGTTTGTGCGTGTAACAAACATATGCATTATTCTCGGTTTTCGATTAGATCGATTTGGCCGATTTCGAAAAAAAAAACTCAACATAATCTAAGTCACCGCGGTGACTCAGTGGTTAGGGCGCTCGGCTCCTGACCCGAACGACGCAGGTTGGATCCGGGACGCGGCACTCGCGTTTCGATAGAGGTGAATTTCTAGATGCCCGTGTACTGTGCGATGTCGTTAAAGTTAAAGAACCGCATGTGGTCGAAATTATCCAGAGCGCATCACTATACGGCGTCCCTCTTGAGTTTTTTTGTGACGTTAAACGCCATGAAACCATAAAAACTTCATAACATACAACCTTTGTCCGTAAAGTTTCGAGACTGATTTATTTTTTTCTGTAGAAATGATTCCCCAAAACAAAAGTTGGTGCATATGTGTAGCGCCGTCTTTTAGGGATGACCTGAGCTATTTATGTTAATTGCTGTGGCAGCCGCTAGACGGCACTACATGTAGAAAAGTACGTTGTCAATGGTCGTTTGCGCATTCCAGTGTGAGTAAATGTGGAGAGATTGACGTCCACCTCGAACTGCGTGTAAACATAAAATTCTGTGTGAAGATTGGCAAGATAGCCACACACACGTATAAGCTCCTTCGTGACGCTTACGGCAAAGAGACATTATCGTGCGCGCGAGTTTTCGGCTGGCACAGGGGGCTCGTTTCGGATAGAATGTCGGTGGAAGACGACACAAGGCAGGGACGCCATTCAACCTCACGGAATGAAAACAACATGGCTTGGATGAAGGAAATCGTACAGCAAGACCTCACCATTACAGTCCGCATGCTATCAGATGCTCGCGACATTAGTAAGACAACATGCCACCAAATTTCGCTTGAGAACTTGGGGAAACGAAAGCTGAATGCCAGACTAGCGCCGCACTCTCTCACACAGGAAAAGGACACGCGAGCAAACAGTTAGCGCTGATTTGCTCTCTGAACCAGAGAAGAATGTTGCATTCGTCGACAGCATCATTGCTGAAGACGAAACATGGTGTTTTCAAAGTGATTCTCAAAAAAAGAGCCACAGCGCCGAATGGCGGTCCACAAGCTTTCCGGCGTCGAGAAAGGTGCGGCGACAGAAGACGAAAACAAAGACGATGCTGATAGTTTTTTTCGATGCCAGAAGTGTCGTACACCACGAGTTCGTCCCACAAGGCAGAAGGGCAGACGGTGAATTAGGAGTTTTATATCCGCGTGCTCCAACACATGCGTGATGCACTGCGACGCCGTCACCCTGACTTATGGGCATCTGGACAATGGAGCCTTCTCCACGGTAACGCAAGGCCGCACACTGCTCTCAGCGTGGCAAAATTTCTCGCCAAGCACAGCATTACTGTACTTTTTCATTCGCCATACTTGCCTGCCCTCTCCCCATGCAATTTTTTTTCTGTATCCTCGTGTGAAGAGAGCCCTAAATGGATGGGAGCGTGGAGGCCATTCAAGACGCCACTACAAAGGAGGTCACAACCCTGCCAAAAGAAGCGTTTTCAAAGTGTTCCCAAAACCTCAAGAAACATTGGAAGCTGTGTATAGACTGCATGAAAGACAATTTGAAGGGGTGCTGCAAAATAATTTCAATGTTAATCGCATTTCTTTTAATGGCATCAGTCTCGGAACCTTACTCACAAAGGTTGTACTCTGTAAACCCTTATCTCACGTTTTCACTGCTACTGACACGATTCCGCTACTTCTGGCGGCATTGCGCTTTTAGTCAGTCTTTAACTATACGATATCCAAACCAATATTGCTCTTCTTACTTCGTTGCGAGAACTATGCTCATGTCAATTTCTGTTTTCCTTTCCATGCGATAACAAGAACAAGGTAACCGTTTAAACGACGGCGACGATTAAAGCTTCACTCATGGTACTTATGAAGAACACTGGCAGTCGTCTGCGGCAGCTGCAGACGAATGCCAGCGCGTGCACATTCATGGCCTTGCATTCCAGAGTTCGGGTACGGTTACTGTCTACGAACGACACTAATTTGCCACCAGCTGAATTCCGGTTGAAGGCTCCAGGGGAACAAGTAAATCTTGTTCTGTAGCCAGATGGCCACCGACTAGTAGCCAGATACAAATATTACATGAATGTATTCTTTGGGGCTCTCTAGGCTTCGATAGCTTGATTTGAGGCCGTTTGGTACCGCTGCCGGTCTTAAAGGGTCGCTGAATATGGTGCTCGAGCTTGGCTATAAAATGCTTGCTTTATGGAGAGTACAGGCCACCAAGCGTCCATGCCACGCAGGAGACCTCGGAAGCGAAGTGGAGTTTTACACTACATATTCGAAAATTCCCGCTTTCGCACGGCGCGGCGACCAGCGGTGCCGGGGTTTTGCACGAAACCTGTCATACAACGTCATGTCGAGCAAGTGACGTCAGGAGCCGAGGGTTATCATTGGCTCGCCGCGCCAACTTTTTCAGCCGTCAGGCCGCTACCATGGCGGCCGCCACTGCGGCTGCAAATATTTACGACAGGAGAGGAAAAGGTGGGGAGGCCACGGAACTTCAAATATTATACCGAACGCATAAAAAATTCTCGCTCGAGAGTATCTGTGAAGTGCCATCATTGAACATCCTAAGCGTACCGCGACTTTGAGAGCACCTTTTTGATGCCCTTTAAGGCAAGCAGGCAATGGAAACAGTGGAAACTCAACTTCCGAACGGTAAAACTTCCGCCTTTGAAAGGAACTCGGCAGCACATGTAGACCGTGTGCATTCGGCAGTGGTACGAATCGGAAACAACGCTTTCGCACGCGTTCTATTTAGCTGACGACTAGGAGCTTTCAACAATGCGTTCACAACGCTCGAACAGTCGTGAGCTCCGTAAAAACTCTCGCGCGTGATCACGATCCCTTAAGAACTATCTGATCGCGTTTGACGAGCAGACGAATAACTCGCCTCTCGTGTTGATCTCTCAATGGGGTAAGGCGTCTGCGGCGATGCACAAAATACAGGGGAAAGAACATAAACCTTCTCGGGGTTATTTTTTAACATTATGACTTTTATTCACCAGTAACGGTTGGGATCGTTGCTGAAAGATTATTCAGGTGCAGTAACAAAGAATAGTGATAAATCTGAAGCCATATTTGAAAACTTAAAGAAGCGATTATAATGCATCAAAACTGTTCATTTTAACAGGCGAGGCTTATCTGGACGCGAAATTCGGAGGCCTTGGGTGCGGATCCAATCGGCGGCATGTGGCTGTTTTTTCTTCTGCTTTCTTATCAATTATATTGAAAGATAAAAGAATACTGTTAATTTCCCATTGATGAAAACGAATAACTAAAAAAATTCTCCAATGCTCTTTTGTTTCGATGGCTATTTGCATCCTTCATGTTATGTCAGGTCAATTACTTACCAAAGTGCTCGCACTGAACGGATCATTGATACAGAACTCTAAAGATACCTTGCGACGGATCAGTTGTTGTTGTCTTCGGTGGCGGAGCCCGACGCTGCCGGACTGAATCCCTCATGCGGCTGTAGAATTTTAGTGGAGGTGCAATGTAAAACACCAGGGTGCTGTACAAAGATACTCCAAGTTAAAGAATCTCGGGTACAAGAAATAAATTCAGACACTTCGTCCATAGCGTCCCTAACAACGCACGTGCAGCTTTAGCACGTTAAACCCCATTGATCTTCGTGTCCGCCTGAACTCCCAAGTAAGGGGAAAGACTGTGCGTTTGAACCAGGACACCTGTAAGCACGTGATCGGTCTCTGCAGCGATCTGAAAGGCATTGCAACGCGCACAGCACTCGTTGTTCTCGCAAGAAGATGTTAACTTCAGTGGTACTGCAGATAACTGCATTTTACGTCATGCTGCCGGGGCACTCATCCTTGACGCTTTCCATTTCAAGCTAGTACCACCAACTCTTAGATAAGCGGTGGAAGCTGTCGACAGGCGTGCTATACATGCGTGATCGACCCTTTTCGCTTACCTATTCGCCTGCGTGCTGCGACCACTGCATATATCGCCGCCTGTATCTCCGAAAGAAACAAAGTGGCTCAGTATCGTAGTGTGAAGTTCCCAAAGTCCTACTTCAATCAGAGTGCTTGCTTTTTGCGTCTTGCCTGCGTGCAGGATCTCGAGAATGCGCCCCGCGAAAGCTTTCTCCCAAACAAACGAAAGGAGGAGGCGGACGGACAAGAATTTGTCGGTTTGAAGCCCGCAGACACTCTGGTTGCCAACGGTGCCGAGGCGTACGGCGTCGACCAGAGGAGCCCACGACAAATCAACCGCCATCCTCCCAGGGCACTGTGCCGCATGTCAAGTCCAAGTCCAGGGGAGTC
Source organism: Amblyomma americanum (assembly GCF_052857255.1). Classification (NCBI taxonomy): domain Eukaryota; kingdom Metazoa; phylum Arthropoda; class Arachnida; order Ixodida; family Ixodidae; genus Amblyomma; species Amblyomma americanum. Next base: position 121,407,217 of record NC_135497.1, on the reverse strand, counting down.
TGAAGACACAACGGCCTTCGGTAAGTAATGCCCTTGTTCTGCTTGCTCGTATCTCTTATCTCTCCCGGGTTTGACTCTAAGCCACTTGCGACAGGAAAAAAATCAGATGGCGTTGGTTGCACGCCTCTCTGCACGCCGGACAGCAGTGGCGTCTAGAAATAGACGATGAGCCACGCATGTCGTATAATCTGGCCGCGTGACATAAACGACGGTTCCTTTTTTTAAACCGAAAAGCTCTACTCCTCTCATGCTGAGCCTGAAGGTCATCTGTCTCTTGGATTTGACCTCTAACGGGAGGCGCACCGCATGTCCAAAATCGCGCATGGCAGGTGCCTCGATCTTCATCTTCACCTTCGTCGCCACAGCTGCGCGCTTAGCAGTCGCGTCCGCCGCTGCGCTGGCTGCTGCTCGGCCGATCCTTGGCAGTCACTTGCGTATAAAGACAAGTGGCGAATTGCGGCCTCCGCTGCGCACCCGACAAGTTCGAAATTATCTGCATTAAGGGCTATGCCTACAAATCTCCCGGCGACATCCAGGTTTACCTCGAAGGCACGAGAATAAAGGAAGTCCCTCTTATCCGCATCCTGGGCCTTTGGCTTCAGAGCGACAGGAAAGCCAACCACACGTTACAGCGTCTCCGGACAACTGTCCTCCAGATCTCCCGCAAGATTCGGCGCATCACCCGCAACCAAAAAGGCATGAGAGAGGAGGATACAATTCGACTGATACAGGCTCTAGTTATGAGCCGCCTGTCATACGGTCTCCCATTCCTACCACTTCTGGGGAATGAGCGAGACAAAGCAGACGCCATCATCCGTACCGCCTACAAATATGCGTTATGCCTCCCGATGTACACGGCCAGCTGCCACCTCGAGGACCTGGGACTGACCCACACAATTGAAGAAATTCGAGAAGCCGTCCCAGAATCCCGAAAGGAACGCCTCCTCACCACCAAAGCTGGACGCGCAATCTTGGAAACAGTGGGTTCCCTGGCTGACATACGCGCCGTCCAGGAAAACCGAGACCTACTCTCGACTCTGCGAACTCGCGTGTATGTAGCCCCACTCCCGAAGAACATGCACTCGAACCCTCAAAAGGGACCACGAAAGGCGCGAGTGGACTACCTGCGCCGCACACACCGACAGGCACGAAATGCTGTATACGTCGACGCAGCAATGTACCCCGACTCTACAAACGCGGTGGCAGTCGTCTTGGACACCAATTTCACGGAAATCGCCAGCGCCTCCCTACGAAACTGCTCTCCCACAGTAGCAGAAACTGCTGCAGTCAGGCTCGCCGTCCAGCATGGCGATACCACGAGAAATGAACTAAAATTGTGACCGACTCCCAGTCGGCCTGTCGGCTCTTCCTCTCTGTCAGACTTCCACATTCCGTCGCTCCCATTCTGACTACCCCACATGTTCAAAATTCCACATGCAAGCACCAAATCACTTGGACTCCTGGGCACGAGGTGATTGAGGGAAAGGAGGCCGCGGACAGTCTAGCTCAAGGATACACTAAACGAGCGACTAACCTCCCCGACCTCACCCCTCTCCCCTCTACATATGGCGAGCGCCTCATCCTCCTCCGAACACAAAGGCAAGTCTATCCCCCACCACACCGTAAGCTAACGGCGGCAGAGGCGAGCGACTGGCGACAACTACATACGAACACCTTTCCTAGCCTCCAAAAATACCATATACTCTTCCCCGATAGATATGACGGAATCTGCCCCTGGTGTGGCGGAATTCCAGCAAAATACCATGTAACATGGGGCTGCTCCGGTCCCAATCCCTCTGAACTAGGCTAACATCAGTACGAGGAACACTGGGAGTCTACACTGCTCAGCTCTGATTTGGCGACCCAGCGCAAGCTGATATTCCAAGCAAGAGCAACTGCGGGGGACATTGGGTTCCTGAAATTAGGATTCCACCAAAAATCGGCATTTTCTCTTTATCCTACCTTTTTGTGAATAAATGTTTTCTACTACTCCTCGCCAGTTGTGGCATGTGATGTGTCACGTGATTCGCTCTTGCGCTTGCCAGTCCCGTTCGCCGCTGCGCCGGTCGCCGCTCTGGATTCTCGCTCTTGCACTTGTGGCACGTGATGCATCACGTGATTTGCTCTCGCTGAAACAATTTGCTCTCGCTGATGTCTGGAACAATAAAGATGAAGAAAGCTAAGCAGTCTCTAACATGCTTAACAGAGCTTCCGCCTCGACATTCTCGCTGTGGGCGGCTGGTCAAGGCCAGCGCCTGTCTTCCACTGGTAAATATGCCACATCAAATTGGATCTGTTTCAAGGAACTCGCTCTCGACTTTCGTGGTTCATAACGTATTAAGAGGGCGGAATTGACCTTTGAAATGATAAATACCATTTTCTTTCAACAAGTAATCTTTCATAATTAAATATGATGAGGTTTAGAACTGATTTCCTACCCGTATATCAGGTAACTGCCAGCAAATCTCTCAAATCTAAAGGGGACGGCTGATATTTGGCCGTGACTCAATAAAAGAAGCTGAGTAATGATGCAAGAATCTACCTTGCTCTGCGGTATTAAAAGTTTTCTTTTTGTCGCAAATGGTGCACTTGTTAAATTGTTAAATTTTTTTCTTCAATTTTTTCTCTCGAATATTGGCCACATCTGCTCTGCTTGTCAGTGTAAGCGTTACTTAAGAAAGCAGATGTAAAGGATTTGAAACATTATCCCAATCAGCTTGTTGTCCATTCACTGCAATGTATTTGCTAAGTAAATCGCCAGTGAATCAGGACAACCTTCGATTTCTCTAAAGAAATTGATCAGGCAGGTTTTCGTAGAGAATAATCGACAATAGACCATCTTCGCACTATCAGTCAGGTGATAGAAAAATAAAAAAATACAGCCAACCCCTATATATAGCCTAAATTCATTGCGAGAAGGCATTTGACTCAATCGAAACTTCAGCAGTCATGCAGGCACTGCTTGATCAGAATGTAGAAGTCTTATGTAAAAATGCTGGAAGGTCTCTATAACGACTGCAATGCTAGCGCAGTCCCCCAGAAAGTAGTCAATAAAAATCCAATCAGGAAGGATGTCAGGCAGGGATACACAATGTCGCCAACACTTTTCATCGCTGTTTGCAGAATATATTCTCAGGTCTGGATTGGGATCAGTTGTGAATAGGAGTTCACAGAGAATACCTTAGTAATCTGCAATTCGCTGATTTGATTCCCTTGCTAAATCACTCAAGACATGAAAAGCAAAGCGTGATCGATGTTTTACATAGGCAGAGCAAAACGGGGGATCTAAAAATTAATGAGCCGAAAACATAAGTACTAGTGTTCAACATTCTCGGTAGGCAACATATTTTTGTCACTGACAGCGACGGAGGTCCAGATCACGAGAGAAAAACAACTATAAAAATAAGAATGGGGTGGCGACCATATGGCAGGTTCTCTCAGATCATGAATGGCAGTATACCAATATCCCTCAAGAGAAAAGTATACAACAACTGTATCGTACTGGTGCTCACCTAAGGGGCGGGAACTTGGAGGCTAAGGAAAAGGGTTCAGCTCGAGTTTAGAACACCGGAGTTGAGATATAGAAAGAAAAATGATAGGTGGAAAGTTGAGAGACAATAAGAGGGCAGAGTGGGTGAGGGAACAAACGCTGGTAAAATATATCCTAGCCGAAATCAAGAGCAAGAAATCTGTTGGGGCAGTGCGTGCCACATGAATATAACCGACTGTATTCCAAGGGAAGGGTAGCGTACGAGGGGCAGCAGAGACTTTAGGTGGGCAGATGAGATTAAGAAGTTTAAGGCGGTAGGTGGCCGGAGCTCGCACAGGACGGGGTTAATGGGAGAGATATGGGGCGGGCCTTTGCTCTGCAGTGGGCGTGATCAAGCTGATGATGGTATAAGCCTTTAACTCAACTGTCCATCCAAGACAATTTTTATTTATTTGCCGACACGTGTGCGCAAACTTAGGAGTTTTAAGAGCAACAACAACATCGGATAAAGTTTTGAACCAGCAGTGTTTTGCCACTTCGCTCCCTACAAGATACGAATCTAAAAAAACTGGCACTTTAAGAAAATTTGGAATTTGCAACATTAAAACGAGCCAACTATATTGTTTTACCTGTGAACGATAAAATCAGGCAGAATCAAGCATGCCAAACAAAAAAAAACGGAATGCAAATACTAAACGTTTTCTTTCACCTAACAATGTAGCAGTAATACCGTCGAAATTTTAGGGTATTTTGCCGCTAGGGTTAGGTGTTGCAATAAGGCATCTTTCGACAGGCGTCCTCCACCTCTGACGACTGGCGCTTCGACATTGTATCTGAGAAATATATTAAAAATGTGATTCTGTATTAATTCGAGAAACTCATATACATGTGAGCGCTAAATGAAAGTATTCGGGCTTCAGCATTTGCCGCACATGATACGCCGTACGTTACCAGGTTAACTACGTAAGCCGCTGCGTCGCAATTTCAGGACATTGAGAAAAGCTCAGCATTTACTATGACTTGATATTAAGGCATTTGATATTTTACATTTTACAACACTGCAGTGATGGACGAAAAAGACAAAGTATTCGGTGTTCATGGTGATTATGGCAGTGGTTGCAGCCTTTTGTGAGTACAACACAAACACGGCAAAGTCGCCACCACCACCAACCATAGTAACACGTAACCCTGTTTGTCACCCCCTCCCCATCGTGCCTTTCTCATTTACATCAGGTTTCGCGGAGGTGATTGGGAGGAACATCAGACGGGGAAAGAAGACTGGCATTACCCCACGTGACTTCGACTTATCCTCTTTGGGGTCACCTAGCCTTATAGCCGCTGTTCCTAAGTTCCCCGAACTGCCTTCTCCTCACAAGGTGACCACAGCGAGCGCTGAAGATAGCAACTCAAAAGAGCTGAGGACATCGCACCAGAAATTTCCTGAAGTTCTCCCTACGTTGCCGAGCAGCGCTGTGAGTAGATGCGGTTCCTTGCTAGTGAAGAATTGCAGGATTTTGAGTGGCTTCTTTCTCGGACGAAATTTACCTTTCAGACGATTTCAATCAATGGTCGTACCTGATGACACTCTGTTCTTCACTTTGGGGATCGTTTTCGTCGATTAGTTAAGAGAACTGTGCTCATGGTAGAATTTCGGTTCTTCCGGTCAAGCTGACTCCATTAATTGTATACAAGCGACGCGCTGTCTCTTACTGCAGAGAATTGCAGGGGACTGTCGGGACGATTCTATTGTTAGCATTCTATCAAAACTGTATTGGAAGGCCTCCTGTTCTGTAAATATGTCGGAAGACTATATTTCCCTATTGCTGAAAAGCCGAGAGGTAGCATCTCTGTTCTGTTCCTCTGCGCAAAATTGCAGGCACTGAAGCGAACCTTTATTGCAGATTTTAAAAATTTCAAAAACTTCACAAAAGCCCGTAATCAGGAAACCAATACAGCCACCTCGATAACCGCTTGAATCTGCCGACAGCCGTGTTTATATAGTGTTTATATACGTAGTCAGTTCTATGCACGCGCGCCTTCCATGAGCGTCGGACGACCAGCAGATATTTCGCCGCTTGTATCTCTGTAATGAAAAAAGTTGCTCCTATCGTAGCATCACATTTCCACACATCCTGCTTCAACTTGAGTGCTTGTTTTTTGCCTGCGCTTGCGTGCAGCATTCAGAGAAGGTGCCCCGGCTAAGGATTCCCCCAAACAAAGAAAAAGAACCGACGAATGGACCAGATCTGGACAGTTTGGTGCCCGCATACTCTCCGGTTGCCAACGGTGGTGAGGAATCTTGCGGCATAGACCAGAGGAGCCCGCAACAAATCAGCCGTCATGCTTCCAGGTCAAGTCCAGAGCATGCGGAAGACAGTACGGGCTCATGTCAGTAATGCCCTTGTTCTGCTTGCCCGTAGGTCTTGTCTCTCTTGGGATGACTGCGCGTTACTTGCGAAATGATGAATTACAGCCGTTGGTTGCCCGATTCTCTCAACGACGGACAGCAGTGGCGTCTAGATATGCATATGGTTAACCACATCTGGCGACTTGGCATTAGCGACAATTCCTCTTTTTTAGATCTCGGGAGACAAGCATGCACATTACTGTCTGTCAGGTCGCTCTTGATACACCAGGTGTTGCAGTGAATGTGATCACTCGTGTTTATAAATAGGGTTTTTGAGATAAACAGAAGCTTTCTCCGGCATAGTAGTGCCACCGTTGGCGGATGTTAAAAATCGGGCGAATTATGTTAACTAGCCAAGTGATTACCTAAATTGTAATAGTTAAATTTTTAACCTGCCAATAGGCAGCTGATTGCAATTAGAGATTTGTTTACCGGCCGTTAACAATAAACATGTCAGTTTTCAGAATTTAGAAAACACCATTACTCTCGCCGCTGTCGACAAAATTTGGGTGCATCGTGCGGAAATACAGGCGTTTTCGAAAGCATGCAGGCAAAGCAACCCTTACAGTGGTCGTAAGTAGTCGTAGTAGCCAAACGCAGAAACTGAATTGTATTCACGGTTACTGTGGCATTCTTTGCAGCCTTTGGCGACTACAATAAAATCTCGCCATAGATACCGCTACCGCAGCGCTGGATTAAGGGGGGGCACTAAGGGGGCTGCAGCCCAGGGCCTCACCTCGGACAGTAGCAGGGGGCGGATTTATTCTAACCTGCTTAGTATATGGAACCGTGAGCAACGGAACTTCGAGCGACATGTATGAATCGAGAAAACCAGAACGAGCAGACGGGGACCCTGCCTCATGTAACAGCATGCGTTTAGCCTGATAATTTGGGAGAGCTTGTCGAGCTGCAAAAACAGGAATCCTCCGCCACCCCGGCGGGGCGCTCTTTCTTACGAATCGAGGTGCGTTTGCTTAGAAGTGTTTTCGTGGTTTCCTGTCAGTCCGTCTGTCCAGTGCTGTCTGGAGGAGAGGGGCAGGAGGGAAACACCTAAAATATGTAATGTGGGACGAGGACCTAAATCTCCCTTGCCCCTCGTCACCACCACGCCACCCTCCACCTCTCAAATAGTTCCGCCGCAGTCCTTCTCATAGAAAGGATGTGCTGCAGAACCCAACAGTGTCTACCATTCGACTTTTCTTTGCCGTGATGGTAATTAGGGCGGGGTAGGATGAGTCCGATAGCAGATGATGAGTCTGATGGCATAGTCTTGGCACGGAAGGAAAGAAGACGTCACACGTGGTTTTATCCATGTGCCGTGGGGCATGGAATATTCACTGTTCGGGCTAGGGTTGTGGAAGAGTGAAGGGGGAAGTTGGAGAGCTGGACACAAATGCCTGTCTCCAGGGCCCATTCCCGCCTAGTGGCTGCGCACCCTCGCGCGCACTCGACAGAAAAAAGTAGGTCAGACTGGCCACCGAACTTCCCAGAAAGAAGTAGAAAAAGATGACTCAGAGGCGACGGAAAGCGCTTAACTTCGCCCGCGCTAGGAGTCGCCCTCTCCCCTTCGTTGTCGCTCGTGGCGTCGAAGGGGCGAAAGAAATTTTGAGAACCTCCAAGAGCAGACGATTGCTCATAGCCAATAGGAAGACGAGACCGGAACGGGAGAAGTGGTGAGTTTGTACGGAGAAGGGGGAATTTGTACAAGGAACTCTATGCGTATGTGAACGCCTGCTTTGGCGCTAGTAACAGACAGACGCGGCGCGCGTCTATTAAAGGAAGTTGATCGCGGGCTGCGATTCAGCCCCGAGCCGCCGGTTAAGCTTGCATAAGCCAGCCCGCTGAGGAGCTCCTGGGGGACGCATTACTCCTGGCCAGCCACGGACCATCCAGGCCGCGTGCGCCAGTCATCGGGACGGCCACCGTTGGACACCTGCGGTCGCGTCGGACTGACGAAGTGCCCGTTGCGGTGAACAATTATAATCCATTCATGGGAAAATGCTCGGTCGGAAGCATCAAAGTGGTGCGTCTAAATTAAAGGCGAAGTTAGAAAGAGAAGAGCGTGAAAAGAAGCTACCACAGATGACAAAGTACCTACTGAATGCAGCTTCCGCGGAGCAGAACGATCGCTCTACCCAGAGTCCGTGTCAAACTCCAAATAGTGCCGAATCTGCTCCTGTGGAGGACTTGCCATCTCCATCACCACGGTTTCCTTGCAATAAGCAATGTTTGACTCATCTTGGTTGTCTGGATCTTGTGAAAACGGTGCCAACCTCTGTCGTCCATGTTTCTGGGCGACCGACACTAACCGAGCCCTGTCCTGTTCTTGAGTCAGCAACGTCTATGCTTCTCTGCCGGAACCCTGACACAGAGCTCCAGGTGTCCGGTCCGCAACGTCTGATTTCTGCTACTGCTGAACAACCGGTGCCAAACCTCCCTGATGAACCTCCTTCTACTGGCGAACGCCAGGAAACTACACTCCAAGAACCGACTCGCTTGTTTCCTGTTACTTTGAATTCAAATAATCAGGTTCCCACCCACAAAGCGTGCCTCGAAAGGACGAATAAGACGGCTTCTCATTGCGGCAACAGAGTAGTACAGACACCCCCGCAGCAAGACGTACGTTGCGAGATTCTGCTAAGTGACCCTGCTAAGTGGACGGATGTTATTACTGATAGCTTTCGGAGTTTGCCTTGAGAAAGGGCCATTGTATTTTCAAAATCGGGAAGAAAATTTTCCGTCTCCCGAAAGGCAATACAAAACTCACACGCTATATGTCGCCTCATCTTTTCGTGCGAAAGGCTGTAAATGGGGAGGCATACGAGCGACAATGGTTAATGTACTCGGAGTCCAAAGGTTCCGTTTACTGTTTCATGTGCAAACTATTTTCGATATCAAGCAACCCCAGTGCTTTCATCACGCATGGCTTTTCTTATTGGAAAAGAGCAGAAGAAAAGGTTTGTGCTCATGAAAATAGCGTCGAGCACCGGAGCTGCATGGCAGCATGGCTCGCCCTCTCTGACTCGAGCAGCACAATTGACAAGGAGCTGCTTAAGCATCTTGTCACGGAGACAGCTTACTAGAGGAACACCTCAAACGCTACGGGAACAAAGTAAATAGTCACCCATCATATCTGTCAAAAACCATTTGTGATGAATTTATGTAGCATATGGCAAAGGCTGTCAAGGAACGTCTCTTTGACGAAGTGAAACGCGCAAAATACTTCTCTTTAATTGTTGATTCGACTCCGGACCTCGCTCACGTTGATCAGCTGTCAGTTGTTTTACGATACTATTTAAATGCGAAAGTGTACAAACGCATTCTTGGATTTGTTTCAATCTAATCGCATACCAGCCTGTATCTTTTCGATACCGTGATGTCCCCCTTGACGACCAATGGCATCTCACTTGATGACTATAGGGGCCAAGCTTATGATAATGCGAGTAATATGTCGGGAAAATACAAAGGACTGCAAGCTAAAATCAAACACCTCAACGAATTGGCAGTCTACGTCCCGTGTGCTGGTCATTCACTGAACTTGGCGATTGTAGCGTTGAGTTGCCTTGAGGCAGTCAAATTTTTCACTGTAATTCAGAGACTGTATGTGTTCTTTGCTGCCTCACCTAAGCGACGGAGGTATCTTTTGGACAGCATGGGCGGAACTGGCCAGCAGCTTGTTTTGAAAAGTCTCTCTGAGACCAGGTGGTCAAGACACGCTGAATCATGTAAGGCCATTCTAAAATAATTCAATATAGTCTTCTGGTGCCTTGAAGCTATATCAAAGAACGAGGAAGAAAACGGTGACACTAGGAACGAAGCGCACTCTCTTCAAGAAAATGACAAAACTAGACTGCATTCTGATTAATCACAAAGTGAACATATGTGTTGGTGTTTACAACAGCACGCGTTTCAAGCAAGTTTTGTTGCTTTCCTTATAATAATAGCAATAATAATAATTCCGTTGATCGCACTTCGTTCTTTTTAATTTGGTGGAATTAAAATGAAAAATGGCATATTTCCAGGAGCGTAGCAGGCGACAGAGGGGGGGGGGGTCAGTATAGGGAGAGGGGGTCTGCATGCGAATTAGCCCAGGGCCCCCATTTTTCTTAATCCGGCCCTGCCACTACCAAAAATAAGTAACACGTTACCCTGTTTCGCACCCTTCCCAACCTCCCCGCATTTCACCAGATTTCCTGAGACTGATTGGGAGGAACATCACATGTCGAAGGAGGACCGGAATCACCTCATGTGACTTGGACTTATCCTCTTTGGAGTCGCCTAGCCCCGCTGCCGCTGTCCCTGAGATCTCAGACCTGGCTTCTGCTCAAATGGTGACCAGAGCGACCGGTCAAGAGAAGAGCTCACACGAGGTCGGGACAGCCAGCCAGAAAGCGCCTGACGAGCCTCCTACGTTGGCGAGCCGTACTGTGAGTAGCTCGGTTTCTTTGCTCGTGAACCACTGCAGGATCTAAGTGGCTCTGGATTTCAGTGGTTTTCTGTCAATAGTCGTGTAGGATGGCATTCTATTTTTCACTGTGGACGTAGCTTCCGTTGACACGTTACGAGAACTGCGCTCATGGTTGTATTGGTTTTGGTGGAAAGGAAATGGCGCAGTATCTGTCTCATATATCGGCGGACACCTGAACCGCGACGTAAGGGAAGGAATAAAAGAAGGAGTGAAAGAAGAAAGAAAGGAAGAAGAAAGGAAGGAAGAGGTGCCGTAGGGGAGGGCTCCGGAATAATTTCGACCACATAGGAATCTTAAACGTACATATCGAACCCGACCGCGGCGGCTGCATTTCTATGGAGGCGAAGCGCTAAGGCGCTCATGTGCTGTGCGATGTCAGTGCACGTTGAAGATCCACAGGTGGTCGAAATTCTTCCGGAGTCCTCCTCTACGGCACCTCTTGCTTCCTTTCTTCTTTCACTCCCTGCTCTATCCCTTCCCTTACGACGCGGTTCAGGTATCCGCCGATATGTGAGACATATACTGCGCCATTTCCTTTAGCCAAAAACCAACTCGATCTTTAACGTGCACTGACATCGCACACCACAGGGGCGCCTTAGCGTTTCGCCTCCACCGAAACGCAGCCGCCGCGGTCGTGTTTGTATCGGGGAACTCCGGATCAATCGCGGAGCGCCCTAATTACTGAGCCTCCGCTGCCGGCAAAGGAAAGGTAGTAGCAGTAAGTGGTTTTATTAAAATAACAATTAAAAGAAAGCAAGATTTTTGCTAGCCCCGGCATCTGCCATCGATACTGACCTGGCTTCAAAGAGTACGGCAATGTAAAACCATAGTCCTACACTATGGTTTTACATTGAATCTATCCAATTTTTACCTTCCGCGTTTTTAACCTGCCTTATAATGCTCTTTCTTTCTCCGTCCTCGTGTCAGGCATACTTACTGGTTAGAGGCTTCCCAGTTCTTTTCCGCCAGTGTGAGTCAACGATCTTTCAGTGTAGGTATTTAAATACCTTAGCTACCCACCTATTATCGCCAAATTTCCTCAGGCGTTCTTCGTATAGTATTTTACTCTAAGCTTCCCGTGCTCCGAATGATGCCCAGCCCATATCCCCCTGTACTGCCTTGTTTGTGGTTTTCCCGTGGGCACCTAGTGCTATTCCAACAATGTCTGATTTACTTCTAATCTCCACTGAACTTCTTCCTTTAAGCACAGAACCGCATTCCATAAAGTAAGCCCCGGCACCATTATTCTTTTCCATATACCTCTCAGTACTTAATACCTGTTGTACCCTCACAATGCCTTATTTTTCATTACCCCGACATCTCTTCACCCTCTTGCTATGAGAGACTTGCTATAAGGGACTGTTCGTGCTTTTCCGTGTATATCTGCCCTTCGTTTACCCTAGATGTCTTAGAACGCGCAGCTACAAAAAGAAATTTAACGAAGAAGATGACACATGCGCTGTGTAGCAAATCTGTAGAAACAATAGAACACCTCTTACTAAAATGTGATGGTATACATCCCAATGTCGATGCAGGCACACTCACGCTTCCTGAGGCCCTAGGGTTTAGAGATAACAATAGTCATGTAAATAAATCTGCGGTGGAAATTAGCAAAGAGCGATTGGAAGATTCGTTCCGCAAAAACAGAGAAGTGACAAAGTTAAAAGTGCAGGGAGGCGTATTTAAATTCCTAATTTTAATAACATACAACACAGTTAAACAAAAATAAAGAAAAAATAAAGGAGCATGGTGGCAACTCCCATCACCCCGTTTCAAAGGTGACGCTCCTCCCTTCCGTCCTTCCATCCATCGATCCGGATCTGCGCTACGTTGTTCGCTGGTCACCGCGTGATTCCTGCGTCCCCGCACGGCCTCACTGCGCCTTAACGAGGGGAGCGAGAGGCGCCGCCGTCGCGCGCTATCTGTTGGGGCAGTGGTGTACATTGCGAGGAGGAGGAGGGAGTGATTTTATTGGGGCACCGCCTGATGGCGCTACGTGCGCGCCAAGCGGAGAGGAAAAGTAGCGGAAACGTATTTTGCTGCTCGCGTAACTGTGGCTTCTGCTATGTACATGCTCATATTTACTAATATACACCACTGTACGTCTCTAAAACGCCCTTCTAAGACAACACCGTATTCACTGTACGCGCCTTTGTTCATTCCAAACCATTGACCTGGCGTGGCAGAAATAAATTATCACCTTTAGTCCTCTCCCATGAGGACTGCCAAACAAAAACGGTGAAAACACGATGAAGTTTTTGAATTTTAAGTCGAGAGCACGAAAGGACCTGCAACAAATAGCACAATTTCGAAACCAGGTATGCACTACATATGTTTGCGCGCGCGAATATAGACAGCTCCTTTCCCGACTATATCTGTGTACACGTAGACAGTTCTTGAATTTTCTCCTTCCAAAAGTCATCGTTATCTCGATACTTGTCAAGAGGAACACCCAGGTATATCGAAGGGACGTGTGACCATTTTACACTCGCGTGAAACAAAGGCGCTGATGTCCAGTTCCCATGCAAAAGGCCCGCATATTTGTTCAGATTAACAACGCTATTGATTACATCACAAAACCTGCGAAAAACCGACATCGCATGTTCTATGCTGCTGGGATCGCTGCAAAAAATTGCCACATCATCGGCATAAGCCAAGACTTTAATTTCAAGTGCTTCTAGTTCAAAACAACGAATAGAGCGGTTGTTTATAACATTCTGGCAAAGTGGCTATAGGTACACAGCGAAAACTAGTGGTGACAATGGGCAGCCTTGCCGCACAGATGCTCTCAAGAAAATTCTGTCTGTGAGCTCTCGGTTAACAACCTGATTCGTGGTACAGTTTCTATAAACCATTTTAACCAGTTTTAAAATTACTTCCCCAAAACAGACATGTTCGAGGATTTTAAAATGAATGTCATGACATACACGGTCAAAGGCCTTCTCTAAATCAATATGCAACATTGCAGCTCGCCTAAAGTGAGCGTCACAGCATTCCAGTATACTTCGAGTGATATGAACATTCGTGAAGATGGTCCGCCCTTGAATTACACACGTCTGGTGGGGGCCAACCAAGATGTCCATAACCGACTGTAAACGTTTGGCTAATACTTTCAACTTCATAAGTAACTTCATAAGTTTAACTGAATTGTCAGTTTTCGGTATAAGTACTGTATGCGCACTTGAAAACGACGGTGGTAAAAAACCATCTAAATGACTTAATAAATGTGTTGTAAATGGAGAGCAGTTTCGCGTTATAAGGCCTTATAAAATTCCGCTGTTATCCCATCAGGACCTGGCGATTTCCCCAAGTAAAGCTCATCAATAGCGTATTCCAATTCCGCTATTGATAAGTCGGCGTTTGAGAAAAGGGGGCCCTTTCTTTGCCGCATTCGTACCTGAGGCAGGTGACGTCAAGATTTGTTCTTCGAGATCAACGCAACCCTTTCCTACGGACTTTTATTCAAGTGAGGTTTTCTTCGGCTTTGCAAAACTATGTTATTACTACTGTAGACAGGATGCGATACAGTGCAAGTAGATTTCTGAAAGAAGTAGTCTTTGTTTTTCGGTTTCTAAATGCTCGGTTCAGTTTGGAATACCTTTCTACCTTTGTGAATACCTTTCTACCTTTGTGAATACCTTTGTGATCTCATGTAAACTGTTGAAAGAGGCAATGAAAGCAAAAAGAAAAGAGCTGGCGTGGCGGAGTGGTTAGCCTGCTCGTCTCGTACTCCGGAGGCCCTGGCTCGATCCCCTACCTCGACAAATTTCTTACTCGGTTTTATTTATTTTTGCTTTATATTTTTCGTTCACGGCCAACGCCGCCGACGCCGACGATGACACCAGCCTTTCTGCGACACGGGGCTCTCAACGCTCCCGCGTTAAACGTTTATTCTAACGAAATAATTCGAGGTACTCAGGCCTCTGTGTCTGTGCACGTCCCCACTTTACACAGGTGAGGTGGACGTTGTCAGGCGCGGTTCAGGTGTCGACGATATGTGAGAAAGATGCTGTGCCATTTCCTTTCCCCAAAAACCAATTTTTTTTTTTCAGTTGAGGGGATCTCAGAAATGGCAGCATCAAACGAATGGTTGTAATTAAAAGATGATGTGAGGATGGTGGTGGTAGTGGTTTTATTAAAAATAATAGTAAAAAGGAAGCAAAACATTTTTGCTAGCACCGGCATCTGCCATCGATACTGAAGCACCTGAGCTGGGGCAGCGGAAATAAAGGATAGCAGGCAGAATGGAGAAATGAAATGAAAGAGGTGAGGGGACAGGAATAGAGGATAGGGGGAGAAGTAATATGTACAAACTATTTACACAATAAGAAATGTGTCCAGGTTGTGCGCGTGATTAGTTCATTTTAGAGGAATTAAATCACACACGCGCACAGCACTGTGTTGGTTACAACTGGAGTGGGGCGTCCAGTTATTAATTGTTCAAGGTAGTACTCGCGGAGCGTTCGGTCACTGCGTGTAACTACCTGACGGAAAACAGACGGGACGTCAAGCCCGTGTGTTCTAGGAATGCACAGAGGCTCACCAAAGTTCGCTCTCGAGTGTGCGCATGCGCGCACTGCCCTGCGGCCCGAAAAAAAATTCAAATCGGATGAGAGTTCATTATTAGAGTAAAAAATGTCCAAAAAGTGGGCGGGCAGGAGCAAGAGGCCCGCGAAATTTGAAAACGCAGGAAGTAAGCGGAGCCAAAGCGTGGTGAAAAGTTTGAAGGCTCGAAATGGGCAATCACGTGACCAGTGATAAGTGAGATACGTAACCCGAAGATAGGAAAAAATGACAAATTAGAGACAATTCATTCATTCATTATTTATTGCATATCTTGCGAAATGCAAACTAACATTGATAGACCCATAGCCACTGGCTAGTAACGGGTCTATAATCAACATAGGATACAAAATAAATGCAGCACGCGAACAAATGAAACAAGAAATACAATCCACAACACAATAACACATAAAACGCATAGTTTAAACAAAAATGAATATGAAGTCACTTATTCGCAATATTTCTGAGAAAAAGAACCTCTTTAAAGCAGGAGTAAAATTTGGGGCTTGCTTTATGTTTAGTGGCAAGGTATTCCAAATAAGAGCGCCGTTAAATTCTAACAGCCTTTTCCCGTACAGGTTCTGACATTCAGGTAGATTAAAATTCAGGCGTCCGCCGATATGTAATATAGGTATTATTTAGTAGCAAAAGGCAATGGACCGGTAAATGGACTGGACGGGTATATAGGGCGGGAACGAAGCGTGACGGAAAATTTGAAAACTCTAAATGTTTGGCGGGATGAAATGACGGTTTAATCAGAATTAATTGATAACAAATCAATCAAGTGAACGAGAAAACAACCATGGCGCCAAATCTTATAGGCGACCAGTGTCGAGGAGGAGGCAATGCTTTCGCATTCTTCCAATGCGGGTAGCTGCAGTGATCGCTAATTTTTTTAACGAGCGAATTCAGCATAGTATAAGGGAGACTACTGCAGCGGGCCCGTTTTGTAAGGATATACACCACCCGTCAGAAGTTCCCAGGACACAGGTTAATTCTTCTCTGAAAACTTTGAGTGTTTAGTAGTTGTCTTAAGCCCAACGGCATACTGCTTGAAAGTGGACTCTTTTGCTTGAGAGTTTTTGATGCACCCTGTAAAACCTCTCTCGGTCCACAGAGGTGGCTCAACGGTTTAGGTTTCTTATCCTAAAGTCGCTCGGAGGTTCCATCCTGGTCACCACTGCCGCATTTTTATGGAGGCTAAATTGAAGAAACATCAGTGTGCAAAGCGATCGATGTCAACCCCAGGTAGTCTAATCCAGAGCTCCCCACTACGGCCTCCCTCATAGCACATTTGTGGCTTCGGGACATTTACAGTTTACACGTTCTCATTAGAAAAGTACCTGCCAAGAGCGTATGGAACAAACTACGCATCTTGTACGCAGTACACTTTATCCGTGACATAGACTGGGAATAAAAATGGGCCTAGATTGCTTATTTTCGGCATATTGGTGACAACGACTTGTCCAGGAGGTCTAGCGACACCGATATCGACGTACTGTACTCTATGGCCGAGCTAGATATCATTCCAGTAGCTCTGCTCCACGGACGCAGTAGTTCAGTAACTTTGTAAGAATAATAGGATTGACGGGTTGGAATGCTTTTAAAAAATCAGTATTAAGCGATAAAGAATTTATTGGCTTTTCATCGTCGTAAGGGCTGTCTCGGACGAACGACACATTACTAAACAGGGTTTAAAGTAACGAATCGTATTTTGACGAATTCTAGTGTATTAGCTCATCAGTGCCTTTTATGAATATGTGAACAATTCAAACTAGACGTCAGCTGATTTCTCCCATGTTTCTTTTATCCAGCGGTACCTTTGACAGTAGCATTATATCTGCGTATACGCTAATAATGTTAACATTCCTTGAGCTAGTGCGCTAGTGCGTCCACATTGATGGCTCGCGGTTGACGTAGCTGGTGAGCGCTCTTTATCCGTGAGACCACACTGCTACAAGTGCGACGTCTGAAACCAAGACGCTTTCAGATGCCTTCGTTTCATGCACTCGCGTTGTCACAGCTCCTGCTCCAGCTTCAGAATGTGCTTTCTGCTTTTATGCAGGACTCTGAGAAGGGGAGCCACGCAAGCTTTGCGCGAAGCAAAGAAAACGAGCCGGCGGCTGTGACTGGACTCGGCGGCATGGGGCCTTCGACTCATCCAGCTGCCACCATCGAACCAGTGCCTGGTGTAGACCAAGGCAACTCGCGGCCAACGAAACGCCAGGGAGCCAAGACATCTCGCCGCCGCGGAGCTCGTCGAGAAACTTCGGAGGATGGTACCACATCTTGTGAGTATGCACCTTCTTACGGCCTTCTCAGCGTCTCATAGCGCCCGTTATCTCCTCCAAAGAAATGTCGACCTCCAAAAAATATCAAGATGCGACTCTTAAATTTAAGTTTAACGCCGACTAAGCATGCCCATACAGGCTAAAAGCCAGTTGGTGCGTGTGGGTGTGCGTGTGCGCGTGTGTGCGCGTGCGTGCGTCCGTGTGTGTGCACGCGCGCCGGTTGGGCGAAGCGTTTAAAGTAGAACATGTGAGGTAATAGCGTGACAGGGGAGTGTTGGAAGCGAAACTTCTGCACACGCCCAATCATCAACCAATGACAGCAATATGAAAGATGAGAGTACCTGTCACAAGGTATGCCTGCTCGCTCATCCAGTCACGTAGCCTTCGCCGCCGTCTTTAATTCTGCCACGTGCAGGAAGCATACAGGCTGCGTCACCATTGCGTAGACCGATTGAGCAGTGTGCACTAATCGTTGAAAACGGAATTCAAACAATAACAACTGACTTTTTAATGAAATGAAGGCCACTCCTGTCTGTGTGTTTTTGCTGCAATAGCGGAAGTCCGCCTATTACTAACTTCGGATACAAAGAACGCAATCCGCGTGACCACCACGTTAATTTGTACGTTCGAGTGACTGTACTTTTTTCCCCTTGAAATACGTGCTGCTACCTCGCGTGTCATTGGTTATGTTCACATCCAAAAGGTACGTTTCGTCAAAAGGAATAGTGGCATGACATAGAAAGGCCGAAGTGCCTTGCCAGAGTTACTGTTATGCTGCTTATTAGTCATACAAAATCGTGTAAGGCCCGTTTCACATGCATGCGATTTTCGCATGCGACACTGCGAATTCCGTCGGTCTGCGACCGGGGAGGGCCGTCGGTCTATTCGCAGACGGCTTGCGATCGAGTTCCACCCGGTTGGAATTCAGTCGCCGCGTTGGTTTGTTCGCTCTGCGACTGACCAAAGGGGAGCATCTTAACTTGTGGTCCCGTGCCACCGCCGCCGGAAGTTCAGTACCGGAAGCGGCGAAGCCCCAAATGCAAACGGTGTTTTGGAGCGCTGTACGCACGTGGCCGCACAGTCGGTGTTGTGGTTTTTCGAGCGCAGGCAGGGGCTACTAGTCGATATGGCATTCCGCGCTGCGTCAAATGAACTGCTTATCGACGAAGTTGCCAAGCGACCGATTTTATGGAATGTGTGTTCTAACGAATACAGGAAAAATTCCGACCAGACCGGTATACGGGAGGAGATTCGCGATGCCCTTCGACAGATCGACCCCACAGGTACGTACAATTTTTTTTGTCTTCTGTTTCTGTTTTTGCAAACGGGTGTGGATTGCAGTGCCGAAGCTCTAACCACGAGCGATTGTGATTTTTCTTATATGACAGTATACGGCAGGCGCATGTGAGTAGCTGCACACGTGGATTCTCGGCGTTTTTCAGCCGCACGTTCTGCATCGTTCCGTTTTGCGAGGAAATAAACACATCACTAAAGCACAATATACTGCACTCGTTATTAGGAGAGAAAGCGCGTATAGGCAAAACAATTCCATTTGAATGTGCGACCGACTCGCTCAGCAGCACGTGCTCTCTAAATACTGTGCCCGGCTCGAGTCATGCAAACTTTTTCTCCTCCTTTGTTTACCCTCTGCGCACCCATGTTGGCTTTGCACTTGCATTCCGGGGGGAAAAAAAGTAAATTTAGACTATCGTGAAGGGAAAACAAAAATCTGACGGCCTTTGTTCACGTGCGGAAGAGGCTTGTTTTTTTCTTATTAATTTTTTTGCCTAAATCTGCACTTTCTTTGTTCATGGCGGGGGGCCACGCCAGTACTCGTTTCGGTACGGCACAATCATGACTTATTTCACCGCTGACTGCAAGATTAATGCTCCAGTCTCTGCCACAAATTCCAATGGTGGTGAAGTGGAAAAATATCCGCGTGCTGTAAAATGTCAATGCGCACTAAAATAACTTAAATTATCACAATTATTCTGGGTCGTTTTGAGGTGCTGATATTTCTCTGCTGCCAAACGTCGAAAAACTCATCACCGATTCCATTCGCGAACCGCTTAGTGCATGTTCACTGTTACTGGAGCGTGCAGTCCGGTCCATGCTTTGTTCGTCAGAGCTAACTCTGGGAACATGCTATACGCTTTGTGGCACACGCTGGAATTCATTTAAGTTTTTTTGTTAATTGTTTTCCTTAACTAATTTTAACATTTTTTTCAGTAACTGTGGACGTTGTGCAAGGCCGGTGGAGAAACCTAAAAGACACGTACCGCAGAAAACTCAGAGATATCCTGAACTGCACAAGAAGCTAAGCAGGGGCCGTGCCCAAGAGCAAGGCCTGGATATACCTAGAAAGAATGCGTTTCCTCAAAGACCAAATGGATATGCGGCAGTAAGTAGCACTGCAATATCTACAACCACACACTTTGCACAGATTAGATTTTACTTGCTTGTGTTCACCTTGAAGTATACAAAAATGAGAAATTGATGTTTTGCAAACATTTTTGCTTGGTGCATTCTTCATCTAATATAAATGTGTGCGTTGTTTTACGGGTTATTTGATTTAATTCACATACATGAATGGTAGGTTTGTAGACAGGCGGGTGTAATTCGCACGCTCTCGGCAAGGCGTGGTTTTCACAGGGCTGCCGCCAAACTCAATAAGCGAATTGCTATGTTCACTATGTAAACATGTTTATGTATGGCGTTTCCTGCAGAGGACACAGCAGTATAGAGCCTGAGGTTGTCCTTGAAGAGGAAGAGGCAAGCCCGCGGCCACATTCACCAGCACCGTCCTTTGAGGAAACTTTTGTGGACCCTGACCACGTATCCACCGACCAAGAGTCCACCGGCCATCCGCAACCCACTGCTTCACATGAACAGAATAGGACTTGTGCCTCAACGTCCTCAGAGGCAAATGTGCCCCAGAGGCCTAAGACGCGTAGAAACGAGCTGGATGCAGTAAATGCCCGGCTTGATGTTGTAAGGAACGGCTTAAGTGCCCATACGGCAGCAGGCAGCGATGAATATTTTTTGCTGTCATTAAAGCCATACCTATAGCCAGGGGCACTATCCACCCCATTTGATTGTCTCTCCACAGTAATGTAAATACAAGGTCTGTCCTGAAAGTAATGAAACAAGTCGCAGCTTGGCGCGCGTGCACTAGATTGGGAAACTGGTTTTGAAGGAAGGAGGGGGAACCTTCAGCTTCACAATGCAACGGGCTCAGTTGGCTTCGAGTAAGCAAAGCGACTGGAGATTTTTTAGCGTGTGCCCCTGTTTCATCACTGCATCATAGAAACCATGGAGCGAACTGTGGAACAGCGAAATGCTCTGAAGCTTTGCATTAAACTGAGAAAGTCACCTACCGAGACATTCGACATGATTAAGACAGCATGTGGTAATGATACAATGTCCAGATCGTGAGTGTTCCGACGGCACAAAGCATTTGCAAGCGGCCGTGAAAACGTTCAGGACGACACAATCAACATTACCAACCGTAACCGTCGTTGACGGGCGCCCGGACCCTTGCTCGTCGTGGTCTTCACGGCCGCTTGCAAATGCTTTGTGCCATTGTAACACTCACGATCTGGAAATTGTATCATTCCCACATGCTGTCTTGATCATGTCGAATGTCTCGGTAGGCGACTTTCTCAATTTAATACAAACCTTCAGAGCGTTTCGCTGTTCCAGAGTTCGCTCCGTGGTTTCCGCGGCGCAGTGACGAAACGGGTGCACGCTGAAACATCTTCAGTCGCTTTGCCTGATCGAAGCCAACTGAGCCGTTGCATTGTGAAGCCGAAGGTTCCCCTCCTTCCCCCAAAACCGGTTTCCCAATCCAGTGCATGCGCAAGCTGCGACTTGTCTCATTACTTTCAGGGCTGAACCTGTAAATACAGTATACGTAAATAAAAGTAAGAATCCAGTCATGCAAATAAATGCAGTGTGCAATGCTTTTTGCTTCACCTGTGAATCACAATACATCAATAAAAAACATTAAATGCCAAAGAACGTGAAGACACCACAAGTGGACCGTTTATTGGACCACATATTGTTACGTGGCGACCAGCTGAAGAATGAGGCGAGATGAGCGATGGCAATGAGATGGTTTAATGAGAGCTGGCCTAGCGCAAGCGCTCCGTCCGTGCCACTGCTAGCTTCGTTGTTTCATCTTTTTCGTCATAGTGTAAGTTTTATTCAAACCGTGCCTTTCGGCCTTATGACTAAAAAACCACAACAGACGCAGGACAGAGGGAGAAGACAACAC
This sequence comes from Amblyomma americanum, assembly GCF_052857255.1. Taxonomy (NCBI): domain Eukaryota; kingdom Metazoa; phylum Arthropoda; class Arachnida; order Ixodida; family Ixodidae; genus Amblyomma; species Amblyomma americanum. The sequence continues at coordinate 121,385,722 of NC_135497.1, read as the reverse complement.
AGGGTGTTACTTACAACTGAAATTTTATTGGAAAACAGCATAATGACACCAAAACTAAAATGGAACGCTCCTGATAATGATAACAATCCAGGTTCAGAAACACAGAAAACAAACGCTCGTGAAAGTGATGCCACAGAATGAACATAGATATACCATTATGCAACAAAACTCGGACTGCAAGAAAACGCAGTTCTTTTTGCGAGACAGCTAGCGAAGGAGAACTAACATATTTGTCAGGTTGTGAACTTAAAATGGCCACTCCCTCTCAAATCTCTTTCAAGTTGACCCTTCCTCCTTCTTATCATCTGTGTGCGGCTCAAATAAGGGTAACAACCTTCACAACTGCGACAGTGAACTGGCAGATTTGAGCCGCCAGCCTCCTCTAAGGAACACGCATGCTCTCTTAAACTAACGCCTGTTGTGCATTCTACACTCTTATTCTTTTCTAAGAGCTTCCTTGCACTCTTGCCTAGTTTCAAGTTCCCCTCCCCCACCACTGCACGCAGTTTCGAAAGTTTACATGGCACTGAAAAAACTGTCAGTGCCATATGTGCCTGAAATTATCTTAATGTGGTGTGAAATCTTATGCAAGTAGATAGTTCTGCAGCTTATTGACAAGGGAATCAGCAACTGCTCGTAACAGTGGGTTCGGAAAGCCTGCATTTTCTATCCGCTCCACCTGGCAGGCAAAACTAGAGTGCAGGTTATGTACACATGACTTTAAAAGCGCTAATCGCAGACATGAAGAGGCTATACCCCTTTTTATCGCCTTAGAGTGGGAAGAATCAAAGGGCAACAAGGCTTTTCTAGACCTGGGTTGGAAGCCCCAGGACATATTCAGAGTGACTAAAAAACAACTCCAAGTCTAAAAACTGGATTGACTGATCCTGGGGTAGCTCGAGGGTAAATTTAAGAGTGCTAGAGCAACTGGAAAAACAAACTAAAACCTCGTGAGCTACTTTAGATAGCACGTCATTAGGTGAAAGCTTTACAATACATAAAAAACCGTCAACATATCTAAAGACATTTACAATGAAGAGAACAGAGCTTAAGCTTGAGCATACGCAGTACAAATGGGCAAGAAAATTTCAGAAAACACAGGCGCCACACTGGAACCAATAAAATATTCCTTTCTTTTGGACATACAAGTCATCGTCCAAGGAAACAATAGTGTAACCTAAATAAAAACTAAGCATCTCAAGAAAAGAATCAGGTGATACGCCATAGGAATTCTGAAACCCAACAGTGCCGCCGACATCTGACTTTTTTAGTCATAATGTCGCACCAACTGGCCTACAACTTTACCCTGTTAATCCTTACGGCCGCAGCCCAGCACTGGCTTGTTGCCATGGCACAGCACCTTGATGGGTTGAAAAATATTCGCAAAAAATGTCTCTTGCTTCCGCCGCAGCTCTCGAGAAGTTGTGGCCCGCAGGAGGTTGCAGTTAAGTCATTGCAGAGCCCCCGTCGGCTTCAAGGTTGGTGCGCCACTGGCCCTTCGCGACATTTCCGAAGCTATCTTCTTGATCGATGTACAGTGGATCCGCAAAAACTGTCCTCCATCAAAAAATTGTGAAGCACACACGTGGCAAGGATGACGTAGTCGACATTTTCCGGCTTTAAATTAATAACACGCCGGAAAATCCCAAACCTTGAGGCCATTACACCAAAGGCGCTTTCCACGCACCTCCTGCAAATAAATAGCAATGAGTAATACATGTTCTCAGGGAAGCACTTTTTGGTTAGATTACCTAGCTCGGCTTAGGCGGTAATTGAAGATCCTTTTCTCTTCGGCCTGACATCTTCCCGAGTACGGCCGCAGGAAGTCGGGCCGAAGCTGGAAGGCTTCGTCCCCCCAAAAAACGTGGGGTGCAATTGTCCCGGAACCTGGGAGCTGCCTGGGGGATGGCAGACCTAGAACTCCTCTTTCGAGGCAGCTGCCAAACCTTTAGGCACTCAAGGTCCCTCCATCGCTCTGCCGGCCATAGCCGCCGACGTCAACCGTAACAAATCTCAGGTTGCTGTCGGCGACAGCGATCAGCACGATGGAGTACGTGCACTGCAAGTAACCAGCACCATAAGAATTGCTGTTAAAATTGACAAATTACAATTAGTACCATATAGTTGTAGTACAGGCTCCCAGAGCGTGATGGGGCCTGGATTTGCACATGCTTCCCATCAACTGCACCCACGCAGTGAGGAAAATTCCACTTGTGAGGGAAACCTGCCGCCACCTCTAGCCACTTTTAGGTGGTTGGCATCTGAAACAGAAATTGGCCATGACATAAGGCGCGCAGTTATACGGGCCATAGTGAAGTGCACGCCATTTTCAGTATTAAATGAGGCAGCTAAGCATAGCAGATATAGGTAGACAAATAGCTATGATACATATATGACTAAGAAAGTAAGCACGACCTTTAAATGGAACTGCAATGCCTCATACCTTTAAGCAGACAGGCTGCAGCACCTTCCATAGCAGTCTGCACGTAAAGTGGACGATCCCTGCTACGGTTGAAATTCCCACCCTAAAACAGAGGGCGACATCTTGCATTTGCATGCCAGGTGACAAGTATCTGAAAACAGAAATGGAAGAGACTGTCAGTGCAAATGTAACATTTGTGGCTGTGCGCAAAACAAGAAAACTTGAGTACCTCCCATTAAAATAATTGTGGCCTATTCACGTGATTGTCGCGTAAGCGATTACCTAATACATCCTGACAGCAGTTTCCCCGGAGAAAAAAAATTACTGAGAAGCAGGCGCACAAGAATCCTGCAACCAACCTACTGACCTCAGAGTGATGGCCAGCCTCATCCGAGAAGGGAGCGGCTCACGAACGCAGTGCTCCTTCGTAAGCGCTTCCTCAAGAAGCGCATGTAGCTCCTCAAACCGTTCCGGAGTCATTTTGTGGTACTTCCGGAAATAATCCCGGTCTCCGGACATCAGAAGTGGCATCTGCAGAGAGCAGCGTGCGCGTAGAAGCACATACGTTGAAAGCACGCTGTGCAAAGTATATACGCTCTGCCAAATATATATTTCAACTCACGGCAATATAGAACTCTGACTCCGACTTTCGGTTTTCCCAGATAGGTCGAACCCAACAACGCCTCGGGCTCCACAGGCTCTCCAGAAGTTTTTTCTTTCTCCAGCAGGAAGTACTCCTCCAGTAGCATCAGCCGCCGATGGCGGGAGTCGAGCGGAGACGCGACCGCTGGAGTGTCGACGTCGTCGTCGCTGTCTTCCTGAAGAAGCAGCTTCTTCTACAATACTCATGCAGAAGAAGATGCCGAACGCTATTGGGACAGAGCGTTGATGCCATCGCAGGGGTTGAGGAACTTACGGAGCTGAGTTATCGCGCGAGTGCACACTCCAAGCTCCGCCAGTGGAAAGACAAAGAGCGAGCAGACGCTCTGTTGGCTGGCGCTATTTTCACGTCCCGGCAGTTTCAAGCAGCGCAACAACGTAATTGTTGATTAATACAAAATCATTTATTCCATTGAAAACATGTGAAAGGTTTTGTCATAACTAAAAACACGCATAAAAATTACAGCGTCGACACACACCCTGCTGTGTTAATATTGCAATTGACCAACGGTTGCTTATGCATGCATCAAGCAACCCTGTGTGTCGCTCCAACCGAATTCGGTGTGTCGGTGTTGCATGTGAAAGCAGTGACCGAAAATCGCACTGCGGCTACACCGACTCACCGAATATTTTCGATCCAGTCGCATGTATGTGAAACGGGCCTAAGGCGGTGGGCGAAAAAGTTTTGGTCCGGATGAGCTTTTGAAGTGTGGTGGGGACATAGTCACGCAAACTTCTCCGTAACTGTCGCGTAGTCCGCTTTGTGAGAAAGGGTAAAAGGAAAGTAATTTAACTATCCCGCTCTGGAAAGGCACCAGGATCTGTCGCGCAGTCCCCTTTGTGACGAGAAAGTTAAAAAGGAAAGTATTTTAACTATCCCGCTCTGGAAGGGCGCCAGGATCTGTCGCGTAGTCCCCTTTGTGACCAGAAAGTTAAAAAGGAAAGTATTTCAACTATCCCGCTCTGGAAGGACGCCAGGATCACGCTGGCAGATAAGGGAAGAAGAATGTAAACCGAGGAGAACAAATTGGAGAACGCTCAAGCTTCGCCTTTAAGAGTGGAACGCGACAGCGCGTCGCAGCACTGCCAGGGAGTCCACGGAACGCCATCGCCCGTTCGGCGCGACGCCTTGCCCGTTAGACAAATCGCTTTGCTAGGTGCGGTGAAACGGACGCACGGAGCGGCAAACCACGTAGAAGCGCTGCCAGGCCCCTTGCCGAAACTCGCGGGACTCAAGTTGCAGTCGTAGTTCGTCGGCACATCGTTAATAATAATAATAATAATAATTGGTTTTTGTAGGAAAGGAAATGCCGCAGTACCTGTCTCATATATCGTTGGATACCTGAACCGCGCCGTAAGGGAAGGGATAAAGGCGGGAGTGAAAGAAGGCACATCGTTCTCGACAAACCCGATGCCCCGAACGCCAGCATAGCTTCCGCGCCGAACGAACGGGCAGCAAGCCGCAAGCTTCGTGGTGAACGCGCTTTGGATGCGCACTGCGTTGTTCGCCGCTCACCGCGTCATTCCTGCGTGCCGCCCCACGGCGCCCGAACGAGACGTGCGGGAGGCGCTGCCGTCGCGCACCATCTGTTGGGGCAGTGGCGTACATTGCAAGGAGTGCGAGGAGGAGATTTTTCGCTCCTCTCTGCGCCCGAACTAGATGAGCGGGATGCGCTGCCGTCTAGCGCTATCTGTTGGGGCAGTGGGGTACATTGCGAGATTTTTCGCTCCTCTCTGCGCCCGAACTAGACGAGCGGGAGGCGCTGCCGTCTAGCGCTATCTGTTGGGGCTGTGGGGTACATTGCGAGGAGGAGATATTTCGCTCCTCTCTGCGCCCGAACTAGACGAGCGGGAGGCGCTGCCGTCTAGCGCTATCTGTTGGGGCAGTGGGGTACATTGCGAGGAGATTTTTCGCTCCTCTCTGCGCCCGAACTCGACGAGCGGGAGGCGCTGCCGTCTAGCGCAATCTGTAGGGGCTGTGGGGTACATTGCGAGTAGGAGATTTTTCGCTCCTCTCTGCGCCCGAAGTAGACGTGCTGGAGGCGCTGCCCTCAAGCGCTATCTGTTGGGGCAGTGGAGCGCTATCTGTTGGGGCTGTGGGGTACATTGCGAGTAGGAGATTTTTCGCTCCTCTCTGCGCCCGAACTAGACGAGCGGGAGGCGCTGCCGTCAAGCGCTATCTGTTGGGGCAGTGACGTAGATTGCGAGGAGGAGATTTTTCGCTCCTCTCTGCGCCCGAACTAGACGAGCGGGAGGCGCTGCCGTCTAGCGCTATCTGTTAGGGCAGTGGGGTACATTGCGAGGAGATTTTTCGCTTCTCTCTGCGCCCGAACTAGACGAGCGGGAGGCGCTGCCGTCTAGCGCTATCTGTTGGGGCTGTAGGGTACATTGCGAGGAGGAGATTTTTCGCTCCTCTCTGCACCCGAACTAGACGAGCGGGAGGCGCTGCCGTCAAGCGCTATCTGTTGGGGCAGTGGGGTATATTGCGAGAAGGAGGATATTTCGCACACGGCCAACGCCGCCGACGCCGACACCGGCTTTTCTGCGACACGAGCTCCTTAACGCTGTCGCGTTAAAAAGGATGGATGGATGGAGTGGGATGGAATGGGATGGGATGGATGGATGGATGGATGGATGGATGGATGGATGGATGGATGGATGGATGGATGGATGGATGGATGGATGGATGGATGGATGGATGGATGGATGGAATGGATGGATGGATTGATGGGATGGATGGGATGGAATGGAATGGATGGAAAGGAATGGATGGATGGATGGATGGATGGATGGATGGATGGATGGATGGATGGATGGATGGATGGATGGATGGATGGATGGATTGATGGATGGATGGATGGATGGATGGATGGATGGATGGATGGATGGATGGATGGATGGATGGACGGACGACCGGACAGATGGACGGACGGACGGACGGACGGACGATGGACGGACGGACGGATGGATGGATGAAAACTTTGTTCATCTAGAGAATCCGAGGCACGCAGGCCTCCTGGGTCTCCGCACGACCCCACTGACAGTGTAGACGTTCATGTGGTGTTGGTCCATGACGTATGCGGCCCGGCTCATTGCGATCTTCTGCCTGGCGAGGTACGCTGACCATCGTGAGGTCTCCCTGTCCTCCCAAGTTCGGAGAGGAACCGGACCGGCGAGCCAGGGGAGGCCGGGCATAAGAGTATGTGGGTAAGGGTGGCCTTGGGTGGGAGCACAAAATGCATATTGGGGTACCGGCATATATTTTGAAAGATTGGCTGGTGTAGGCAACGTTCCCGCCTGCAGGCGACGCCAAATTGACTGTTCTCTGGTAGTGAGGGATTGGTTGGGTGGCGGGTAGTTTAGACGCTGAGCGCGGGATTTTGCGGTGACATCTGCAAAGGAGTGCATAAGCTCCTTTGAGAAATCCTCCACTATGTCCGCCTGCGGCCGGTTTCTAGACCTTCGGGCTAAGGAGTCGGCGGCCTCGTTTCCGGGATTTCCCGAGTACGCAGGTACGCTGATGAGCTCAGCGCGTCGGAAGAGATGGCGGGTGGGCATGTGCAGCAGCCATTGCGCAGTGGGATGAACCCTGCCCGTGCCAAAAATATATAATGGCGGTTTTTGAGTCACTAATATTGTAACGGGCGTATGTGTATGCCAGAGCAATGGCTATAGGGGTGTCCGCGGCTTCCTCAGAGGTGGTGCCTGAAGGAAGCTCGAAAGTTAGGGGTGTTATGTATGGGTTGTGGATAACCGCTGTGGCTCTGTGCTCATCGCAGGCGGCATCCGTCCAAACAATATCAGGCTCATTCCCGTACCAGCTGTGCAGCGCTGCCGCGCGCGCCTTCCTGCGACCTTGGTCATGATGGGGGTGCATGTTCCTGGGTAATGGTACGACATATTAAAGTCTGAATGTGGGTGGGGGATGTTCTTATTGATGGGTTGTTTGCAGGGATAGTGATGCCTAGCTGACTGAGTATGCGTCGTCCGGTTCTGTAGCGTGTAGTCTATTATAATATCAAGAGTTGTACGAAAACTCGTTTGGTCGGGGTGAATCATAAAACGGGACATTGAAGACGCCGACGATTGAAGGCGCACAGTCTATTATAATGTGCTTGTAAGTTGGCGTCGCGATGTTCATGTGGGGTGTTATGATCTCCGACTTCGAGCAGTTTTTCGTTTCTAGTGTTTTTTTTTTGGTAATTTAAGTGCTCATTTGTGGCTTGCCGAATCAAGGAGTCTGTTTGCTGGACCTCACTGGTTGTTAGTTTCAGGTATGGCGTAGCATAAAAAAAACGGCTGGGGGTATAGGCGCGCACTACGCGAAGGTTGTCCGCCTCTCTCAGCCCATGTGCGCGTCCAGCAACCCTTTCTATGAGTTGCGTGGTGGCTGCGATGGCCTTTTTCAGTCGCTTAATTGTGTCTCTGTTTTTTGCATCCCGTTGAAGGTACAGTCCTAGAATGCGTACGGTTTGAACCTGGTGTATTTGTCTGCTCTGAATTCGGATTTCTATGGGGGTTTGGTAATTCTGTACCTTAGGAGGTATGACGAGTAATTCTGAATTTTCTGGCCAGCACACTAGTCCGATTCTTGAGGTGAGTTCAGTAATGGTGTCTGCTGTCGTTTGTAGCGTGGCTGAGCTGCATAGCACTACAAACGCAACATGACTCTACAATGTAGAACTGCGCCCTCAGTTACGCTATCCAGAGATGAATGGCGAAATGTCTCAAACTGCACTGCTTTATTCACTCGCTGTGTATGTCTTCGATTCCTGCATCAGAAGCTAGCCGAAAATGGGGAGCGGATATATGGGATGTGCTCTCTAAGCCTTACTGTCCCATAATTCACACTTGTAAATAAGTCTAACCGTCGGTCCTACGTGGTAGCAACAAGTCTAGGGGTGCACAAATTACGTCGTTGTGCGACTGGAGGTCGTATGTAAACATAATGGTGGACCACTGATTTCAGCTGTGATATAATTGTATTTCGCTGTGTGGGAGGTGCCACCAAAAGCTTACCTACATGTGCGTATATCAGTTAAAGAAACGAAAAAAAAACTGCTGTGCTTCTGAGGCGCCCTTTTCTTTATGTATAATTGGTAGTACTAACCAATATAACAAACCAAATTTAGATTATGGTCCAGAAAATCCGTTTCAAATTATAGAGCAAATTTTACTTTCTGCCTCACTCAGGAATTTCAGCTGTGTGTGTGTGTGTTCAATTTTGCAGCTGTGGCCTCTTCAACGGTGGATGGAGAGAGTGTCGCGCGGTCGACGAGCGGGCGGCCACTACGCAGCGCTGCTATTGGGAAGAACTACAGGGAGTCAGACATTTGAAAGTGAGCGGCGAGACTTGCTGTTTAGAAGCTACGTTATACTGAAAAGGCGAATGATAACTGGGTTCTTAAATTGGGTTCGGGTTTTTGTGCTATGAGAACAAAATTTTACGTCATAGAGTCTAAGGTGAGAAAAAGAAACGCCATCGCGTTGTGCCAACTTTGTGGTAACTGCCGATCATTCGATTTTTTCTTTTTACAAATCCAAATGAAGTGCAGTAGGAAGAGACGCTATTTTTGTAGTTTGGGCCCGTCCGTAGAGGAGCTGTGAAAGCCGGAACCTTGCACCTCCCACTGTGTAGCAGAATGTATGACAATGAAGTGACGGCATGAGTGATTTGCTCGCGGGCACTCGCTGATGCGGTCACCATGCGTTCGTAACATGCACTTCATCGAGAACCGATTTAGCATAATAAAACAACGAACAACACTCGAAAAATTACATAATCAACCCATTTGCTACATCTGCGCCAGCGGAAATTTTGTCGCATTTCGCGTTAATTACTTTGTCACTTTGTCATAATTAATGTAGTGCATCGTATGTTCTTTTTCGTTTTCTGCAGGAAACTTCGGCGGCCATGACATCTGGAAAAATAATTGGACAATTCGACACTGGTTGTTTAGAATACACTCTCATGGCTCCTTGCATTATCTGATTACTGGACCCAAAGCTTTCACGCTAGTGCATGAAGCCCTCTTTATCTCTTACATTACTTTAATTAGTCAGATTAGGAGCGCAACACATTCGAAATAGAGTTCAAATGCGCAATTTTTCATTATTTCGCGTTTCCTATTCACTTTTCGCCAGTTTTACATTTTCTATCATTGCGTTCTTTCCATTCGTGAACTGCAGTTTGGAGTGCCAATCCTGCTTTAGCTTCTGGTGGCTCTTTTAATGTTCTTAGTGCTTTATAATGTTTTATTATCTTTTAATTGTCTTAACTGTTGCATTTTACTTTCTTTTAATGTTTAAGTGCCGTCGAGGGACAGCCCTCACGCACCCACGATTATGCCGCCCACAATCGTGCAATAAAGTGATCGGAAAAATGGCTTTATCATAACTGCCTCCCAAAAGAGTTCTCAATACCTTGCATCTCTAACTGCCGTATTCACAAACGGGCCTTACCTTTACCTTACCTTCACTCGAGAGGCGACTTTCGTAAAGGTTACCGAAAGTGGAAGGTACGGGAAAGGCGAAGCCGCGTTTCAGAAACCTACCTTTCGGCGTCCTTACGGACAGCGCCCTTAACCGCGGAAGTAAGAGGCTTGGTTGCGAGGCTTAAAAAAATTAAAGCTTCCGTCATTAGTGCTTGCACTCATCACTTTTTTCTATCCCATATAAAGTAGTTAAAAAAATACGGGAGATACATTTATTAGGAGAATTTAGGAAACTTGGTTCTAATTTTGACGCACGTTTTTTTATCTAGCCACAATGATAGCCTGCCGTCGCTATAAGAAGCTTATTTGAGCCGACGTCCGTTTTTGTTTATTTTCGTGTGCCTCGTGTGTTGTGCGTGTGCTTTGTGCGTTGTGCTTGTGCGCTTGTGCTTTTTGGTTGTTTGTGTTTTCTTTAATTAGTAAATCTAGAATTTAAGTTTTCTGTATATATTATATTGAATTTTACTGCCTGTTTATTTGTTTGTAACACGTGTAAGCGGAGCAAAAAAAAAAGGAACAACGTTTACGGAGAGCGAGCGCCGCGTCCTGACGGACTTGGTAAACACGCACAAGTCTGTGATCGAATGCAAAAAGAGCGACGGGGCCTCCCTGGAGAGAAAGAAGACCTGGAAGCTGCTCACTGAGCAGTACAACTGCCGCACCGACGTTCGGCCCCGCACTGAGGCCCAGCTGCGCAAGTGCTGGGACAACTTTAAAGAAAAGTGGCGAAGAGCGAAGGCAGCAGACGTGAAAGCCATTTTCGGCACAGGTGAGGTCTGCTTTCATTATTTTGCTTGGTAAAAAAAAGCAATTGCTTGCTTTCTGCCTCCATCATCGTATTTAATTTTGTCATCTTTTGTGGTTTCTGCGAAGCAGCCTTCCGCAACATGGATGGCGACGTGAAAGCGATGTCAAGGAACAACACACGCACTCATGTTGTACATTTTCTGGTCCCGTTTCGTTGTTCATTTTCTGGCGCCGTTCTTGCTCGTTTCGCTGAAGTCATTGTTTTCATGTGACATTTGCCTCGTTTGTAGGCGCTCGAAAATTAAAGAATATTCAGTAACAATATTGCCTAATTTCTGTGCCCTTTCTCAGGGGGCGGACCGCCACCACCCAGCCAGCTGGACGAAGAGTTACACCGCGTTGGAGACGTGGCGTCCCATATGGGAACGAGGGTATATAACCCATTTGACACTGACGGCAGCCACTACAGCAACAGCGGGCCTTTGCAGTGCACCCCGACCGTTGGCGCACTGCTGGAGGCGACGCAGTCCGAGCCACAGGCGGAGGCTGATGGTATGATTCTTGCTTGTGTACTTTTAAATATATATCCGATTATACACTCCGGCGTGAAAGCTAGGCAACAGTTTAGGGCATGTGTGTATTGGAAATATCGCTCATAATAAATCTTAGAAGTTTTTTAATCATTTCTCGCGCAATATTGATTGTGAATAAAACGTGTCAATTCACCGGGTTATTCTGCTGTGTCAGCCACGCAACTGAAACACAAATTAAGCTGTGAGCATGGGATGCGCAGGGGTCATGTTATTGAATCGGGAAGTAGGAATAAAAATTGCGGTCACACTTGCTTAGCCAGCACCAACTTTTTAGCCGTCATCCAACAAATGAGAGCATATGACTGCATAGTTGAACTTCCTGCACAGTGAGCAGGAGCAAGATAAGCCCTGCATATTGCAAGAGATTTTAACCTCAGCATGGCCATGTCTTTATTCCTTAGCCTTTGAAAAGACAAACTCCAGCATGCCTTGTTCAGGCGGCCTTCCACTTGCTGTTACCTAGAGCATGGAAGTTTAGGGATGAACGACTGAAGATGGGATCTTGCAGCCTCATTGGGACTGAAAAAGAAAAGGCAGAACAGGGACAAGCAGTTTCTAAATTTGTTGCAGATATTTTGGGATTATGTTGCTCAGTGCAATTTACCTGCCATAATAATCTGTGCTTAGCTGTGTGGTTTGCGGAGTGAGAGAATTGTGTTACTGTAATATCATCAAGTGCTATGCAATATGAATGCTAGCTGCGTGCTTTGCAAATATCAACATTCCCAGCCTGTACAGGTTCATCTGTGTACTCTATCAGTCTGATTATGCCGACGCTTGTGTTGTCATATTCAGCTGTAAAGCTTTGCCTTAACTTTTTTTTTCATACTACTCAAGATGACAAAAAGAAACATACCACCAGATGTTTGTTTCCATCTTGTCTTTTGTTTCCTACCTTTTCTAAGCCTGTGTAAATTTTTCTGGCATGGAATTATTTAAAAAGTGCCAAATAGTTGTTTATGACTCCTAACATACAGCTGCTGCTGCTGCTGCCTTACGGCGAACATGACTGCTGTTCTCTGTGCCTATGGCTACACATTCTGAATGCAACATTCTCATGCACTCAAGATAAGCTGGCATATGTGTGGCATTATGATGCTGTGCACACTACTACATCTCTTCTTGGATTGTAGTGTGATATTTTATTGTTATGAGCACAAGACTGATAGTTTAATGAAACATGTTTAATTTACGAACAATTCTCCAGAGTTCGACTTCCCGTGGTGTCGAGCAACGAAAAACAGTCAAGCTGAAAGTGGCGAGGCTGCTGAGGTTGCGGAGGTTGCCCCAGACGACCAGGAGGCCTACAGCAACCAAGACCTGCAGGAGCAACAGTGCAGCGACGGAGACCACAATGCGCCGATTCTGGCCACCACTTGTGAAGTCATTCTTCCTGCTGCACAGCCGGCTGGCTATCAGCGACGCAAGGCTGCGCCTGCCCCAAAAGAGTCTGTGTGCTTGCGACAGAGCTGAGTTCCCGTCTTGAGGCTGTGGTAGCAGAGAGCAAACGAAAAAGAGAAGAACATGTGTTAAGAGTGAAACACATGAAAGCAGAGCATGAGCTGCACATGAAGCATACAGTGGAGATGCATGCACTCTAGAGTGCGAACAAAAAGGCTAAAATGCAACTTTTGCAGCTGAAAATTGCTGTGTTGAGGAAGGAGCTGAACAAAGAGTAACAATAAACACATTGTTTCTTGAAGGAGCGAGTCTCATTCATTCATGCTACCTAACATCATGGAATCGCAGCGCTAGCAGACAACGACACAGGGAGGACACAAACACACACTTGCGCTGAAACTTGCGTCGTTTGTGTCCTCCCTGAGTCCTTGGCTGTTAGCGCTGCGATTCCATGATGTTCGATCACCACCAACTCGCCCAGCAACATACCCTTCGTATTACCTAATTTTGTGTAAAGTGGTGCCGAATGTTGCTTCCCCTGCCTCTGGACCCACTTTGCGAGTCCAGAGGCAATGATTGCAGCTCTGGTTGAGGCTGTGGCTGCCGAGAGTTGCATGTGTTTGTGTGCAACAGAGCAGGAGGCATTTCCTCTGTAGCACGACGGCGGCCAAAATAGTGCAGTGCAGCACAAGCTGTTATTACGACTGCAGACATCCTGGTGTTGATTTGAAGCTTCATGTCCAGGCACGGGAATCTCCTCTTCCATATTCCAAGTGCCCTCTCCACAGTATTCCTCGTCTTGATCTGTGCCTTGCTGTATCTAAATGAAAACAAACGTTCCATAGGTTGAGAGCACCTGTTATGTTATTGTGAGGTCATATATTCTGCCAAATAGTTTCTGCTTACCGGTACTCTGGGCTGCCTCTCTGTCCTGATATCATGAGTTAAGGCCGGCACGCATACCTCATGTCGCCGAGAAGCACTCTTGGGATGGTTACTTCCACTTAGCAGAACCTTGCACGGCTGTCATGTGTAGACCCAGGCCAGCTCGCTACCACATCAAAAAAACTCCATCTGAGGGCCTGTTATTGCCTGCAGAAAATTTGCGAAGAAACAGTGTCGCAAACAAATTACGCACAGCAATTCCTTTCCATTCAAGAATATTGCAGCTACATTGAACAGATGTGCAATTTGCGCATAGCGTTCTCGTAACAGCTGTCTACTTTATGCCGTGTACACTCAATTTACTGAGCCTTCACTTTTCTCATAATACCTTCTTGTCACTGTATAAATGGGCTACAAATGGGCAGCGCTAAACTCGTCGCGCCTCCGCTTCTGCGCCTTAAGAGGCAGACTCGTGCGAAAGGCAACTAAGTTGCACAATAATGCATGAAATTATGCACAGCACCTAGGACGAGGCGCGTTTAGGTTGCTGATACGCATATATGACCCACTTGAACTTAAGATTTGCTTTTATTTGTGACTAAATGCGCGAAACACCACACGCTACAGTGGCACTCGCCGAAAACTAGCTCCTCCTCCTCCTCAGCACGCCGGATCGACTCTGAATTTTTCCGCGGCTTGTAATGACTCATGCATTTTAATTTCGATAGCTAAGAAATGCTATAGCTATAGCTTATGTTGGGCCCGCGGTGTTTAGCACTAAGCATTTTCTTTACCTATACGCTAGCTTGGAACAGCCTTAATGCGCCACGTAGAATTTTGTCATGATAACGAAAAGGTTAATAAACGCGCTTTGGCGCGAACAGAATAGCTTCGCCCGGCGCTGCTTTAGACCACGCAGCCGTCGCCGCAGCCTTCCGCACCGCCTGTTAAATTGCGAGCTTCTCGCGCTGTGCTTCGCAAACGGTGGTCTTTATGCAGTCTCATCCGTGCGCGATACAGAGTCGGCGGCGGAGAAGCACCGTAAGACAATTGCCAGTCGACGGCCAGACGAACAGCGGTGCGTGGTTTGTAGCGTACTAACTACTACGATCAGAAGTGCACTGGAAAAGAGGCACAACATTCCCCAGCCTTGTTGTCCGCGGCGGCCAGACGGGAGAGTGTACTGAGGCGCCTGTACTTCTATCATCTGCGGGCCCTTCGCCTTTTCTCCTTTGGGAAGCATTTGAGAAACTATGCTGTCGGAAAAAGAGAGCAAAAAGGTAATGTGTCCGCTGTTTCTGCCCATTTTTCATGACCTACACTGCGAGCATTCTATTAAGCGGTGGCGCTGCATGCCGCTTCGAAAAATCATGTTCTTGGAGGTGATACTGCGCATGAATGTTGTGCACTGCTTATTACTTTTTTCAAGAATAGCTGGATTTTGGGCTTTTGCCCAAGGTTACTCGGGTGCTGAAAAAATTGGTCCCGTGGTGTCTTTCTATCCTTTCATAGTGCTATATAAAGCGGCACACTGGGACTAGAGAACTCGGGAGATAGTAAAGGCATATAAGATGTGAGGATACACATGTATCCTCTATGCCCTACGTTAAGCGTGCCGTTCGGGCGGTTTGCGAGGGAGGGCACTCCGCCGCCCTCGCTTCCTCTCGCGCCCCGCGGCGACGCCGCCATGAAGACTTTCGTTTTTTCCTTCGTACAAAATCGCATCCCAGCATTCGGCCTGAGCGTTCTTGCGCGCGCGCCGTTTCCTGGATTACAAGCGCGCTGTGCGAACGACGCCTCTCCCTGTGTCCGCGCTCGCTCGCGGTCGCGCCCCCGTGAACACTCCACCATGGAGGTGCAGGTGCAGGGAGAGATTCTTCACCCCCGCGACTATGACCCAAGGGACTGGACTCACGTCCTTAGTGCGCCTGCCCGCTCCAAGGACCTCTGTACGTCAACAAGCCAGGAAACCGCAGCGCCTGCGAGCGGTGCCGCCATCTCACCTATACTGCACGCGCTGACAAGTCGTACCTGCAAGCAACGCGCGCAGCTACGCAGCGTTCGCGGCAGCAGCCGCCGCTCCCGGCTGCTGAATGCAAGATCATATTCAGGTCTCGAGGCGGGCTGCAGCTGGACCTGCTTCCGCCCCGTCTACTACAGGAAACCATCCTCCAAGTGGCGTCCCAGCTTCAAGAACCAACGCGTACCCAAATAAGGGTTCACCCAGTCAACAACACCTGCACTGTAAGCACGCCCCTACAAGCTGACGCACTCGCGCTGGTTCGTGTAACACAGATGCAGCATCAAGCCAAGGACTTCGCAGTCGCAGCTTATATAGCACCACCGGACGGAGCGGTACGCGGAGTCATCTCCAATGCGTACTGCACGGAATGAGACCCCGACAGCTCTCCTCCAGGAAATCATCACCGGCAACCCGGAAGCCCCATGCGTCGTGGACGCCCGCCGAATGGGGGCCACGCGTTCCATTCTAGTCACCTTTCGTGCTGGACCTGTACCACGCGCCATTCTTATGGAGGAGCCCTCCACGGGTGTACACCGTACCGAGAGCATATAGACGCCTGCACGAACTCCCGCGTCCCAGGCCACCGGGCGGATGTGTGTGTTCACCCAAGATCTCATAAATGTCCCCGCTGCGGGAAATCCCATCCCAATGAAGATGTGTCCTCATGTACCCCCAGCTGCATTCTCTGTGGAGGCCCACATATGACCGGCACTGGGAACTGTAAAGCACGGGGCCCTAAACTAGCGTCCCCGAAGAACGCTCTCTCTCCTCTGTCTAAATCGCGGCTGTCTCGCCGTGATCAACAAAGCACAGCCAACGAACGCAGCTCGACGGCTTCCCGGTCAAATTCCAGAAACCGACAGAACAGCAGTAAAAACTCCTCATGTCTCACTTAGGCAGACCGCGTTTCCGGCAACACCACCCGTCATCCCCCGCCACCCCAGTCCTCCCAAGAAGATTCGAGAGACCAGGAACTCCGGGCCTTGCGCGACGAGGTAAGCCGTCTCTCCTCCCTTTTAAGAACCCCCACCACTTTTCTGCTTACTCAACCCGCACCACTCTCGTTAACCCGACCTCCCCATCCACAGACACTTCGAGCACCCCTCCTGCAAAGAAGCAGCGCACCTCAGACGCCACACTGCCTCCCGTACCCCTAGAAATAGACGCTAAATTCGCTACACTGGATGTCAAATTTGACCACAAACTCAAAGAGCTAGACGCCCGCCTTGAGGCCAGATTCAATCACCTTGCCGCCACCCTCACCGAAAAACTTGAGCAGCGCATGGACGCTATGCTTACCAAGGTGATGGAGCTCATGGAACATAACCTTACCCATCGCTTTACCCAAATACAGACCACCTCCACTCCTCCCCATACCTCCGCAAGCACAAACCCCCTTTGCTTAACAACACATACCAATTGACACCCGTCTCACTCCCCTCAACTGCCCTACTCTCCAATATAGAAGGGCGAAACACTAATTTTCTCCCTATTTTAACTTGGAACTGCCGCGGTTTCCGTGCCAAGCGCGCACCTCTGCAACTTCTCCTTCCCACCCGCATGCCCACTCCCCATATACTTCTTCTCCAGGAGACTGCACATCGGGCAACCCTCCCCAGCTACACATCTACACACTCAGACACCACTAGCAAATCTAGGGCGTCCACACTCATCCACCGCAGCCTCATCTATAAAACTCATCACATCACGTTTGAGACACCCTGCGTGATCACTGAACTTATACATAACACACATACACTTTCTTCAGTCTTTATAGCAAATATATACCACCCCCGTCCCAGCCGATGGCCTCGTTGGAATCACTTCTGCGAGAGCTACACCACCTAGCAGGCAAACATCCTCTACTAATCGGTGGGGACTTCAACAGTCAGCATACTAACCGGGGATACACAACCACGACACATCGAGGTCGCAGGCTGTGGCTGCTCCTGCAGAACCTCCAACTCGCTGTTCAGAACACGTTTCAGATGCCCACGCGGATCGGCAACAGTGTCAGCATGAACACCAGTCCGGACCTGACGCTGAGCCGCTACATCCGTGGTGTTACCTGGAACAGAACTCAACATACATTGGGCAGTGATCATTACATTATACAAATCACTGTCCCGTAGAAACCGCCCGTCACTCCTATACAACACATAAACTGGTTAATTGGGATGCACTTCGCGCTGCACGCACCGCCCACCCAGACACTCCCATCACAGACATCGACGCCTGGGTGCAATCACTCAAGCATGACGTTCACCACAACACGCAACACATTGAAACGACCACCGAAACCCCTACCCTGGACACACGCATAGCCTACCTCTGGGAGGCTTATCA
Organism: Amblyomma americanum; assembly: GCF_052857255.1. NCBI lineage: Eukaryota > Metazoa > Arthropoda > Arachnida > Ixodida > Ixodidae > Amblyomma > Amblyomma americanum. Next base: position 121,368,151 of record NC_135497.1, on the reverse strand, counting down.
CAGCCTCTTGGAACTCTGGAAAGGCAATAAATATAACAATACACTTAAAACGCGGCTGGTAGCGCTGCAGACACGAATCCAACAACACTCGGAGGAGCTCTGCCGATCCAACTGGGGACAGATATGTGACGGCATCGCCGGAAACCTGTCCAGCAAACGCGCATGGCAACTCCTCCGACACCTCATCGACCCCACAAACACCAAATGATCAACACAACACCATGTGAAACGCCTCACACACCAACATATTGATCCTGAGGCCCTCATAAACACACTTCAGAACACATACACCTCTCCGGGTGCCCCCACACCTCTACCCACCTACACAGGACCAGCCAATCCAACACTCGACACAGGCATCACTGAGACGGAAGTCAGAGCGGCCCTCCTGACTCTCCGTACCAACTCCGCACCTGGGGCAGACCAAATCACAAACTCCATGCTCCGTAATCTGGACGACCAATCGATCACACAAATTACGCAATACTTCAGCCAGTGCTGGGGGGAGGGTATCCTGCCGCAGTCCTTGCGCCACGCGAAGGTAATATTCACACCCAAACCCAAAAAAAACACTTACACTTCAAAATCTTCGCCCGATTTCGCTAACCTCATGCCTCGGAAAGCTCCTCGAGCATGTTTTGTTAGCAACACTCACAACGCACATGGCGGACAACAATCTATACCCGCATAGCATGGTGAGATTCCGCCCCATCTGTCCGCACAGGACGCCATGCTGCAACTCATACATGACATTTTCGACCCGCTTCTGCCTGCTCACACAAAGGCAGTCTTAGCTTTGGATCTCTCCAAAGCTTTTGTTCGCATCGAACATCAGGCGAACATGACTGCCCTATCTCCACTGAATGTGGGTGCGCGCACCTACGCCTACATTCAAGCATTCCTTACTGACCGCACGGCTGAGATACATTTTGGCCCTCTCTCTTCCCCCTCCAACACGCTTCAGAGTATCGAAACCCCTCAAGGGTCCGTCCTCCCCCCCTTCCTATTTAACATCACCCTCATCCCCCTCGCCCGAAAATTGGCAACTATCCCTCACCTTAGGCACACTCTATGCCGACGACATCACACCGCCGACCACACACGGCAGCGACGGCGACAGAGAGAACACCTTACAGGAAGCAGCCACTCTCACCCAAACTTATGCACAGAACATCGGACTGTCTTGTTCCCCATAGAAGTCCGAACTGCTCCTTTTACATAATATTACTGGTGAACAGAGAAATTTGAATTTGGCATGGAACGAAGCGTATCTACAAAGAAACAACTGGATATCACTAAAAGCATAAGGCACACGCGAAAACTAACAAAAAAGCCGTAAGGAAATGCGGCCGATGTCCGTAGCTTCAGAGGCATCACAAATGGGGCTGTGAATAAATCGACTACAGTAGGTCACGCCACCATTCTTTGTCATTGAATTGCGACGAGGACATTTTCAAGCGCATGGCTTGCACGCTCACCTTCAATATAGTATAGAATTTGCACGTAGAGAAGGCGTGTAGGGTCAACCTGCAAGATACATAATCGCTCAATTAAAGCCAATGCTAGCGCCTTTCTGATGCTCTCAAGAAATGTAAAAATATACGCACCGTTATTTATTTCGAAGATATTTGTGCTGTGCGATGTCAGTGGGCGTGAATGATCCCCTGGTGGTCGAAATTATTCCGGAGCCCTCGACTACGGCACCTCTTTCACCCCTCTCTTTCCTTCTTTCACTCCCACCTTCATCCCTTTCCTCACGACGCGATTGAGACATCCACCTGCAGAAGTTAGACAGTTACTGCGCCATGTCCGTTCCTCAGAAACCACTAAAAAATAAGATATTTGTGGGTTTTCATAAGGCTTCGCACCCCACGCGCGCATAGAGGCTCACACGCAGGCTACACAACATGAAGATGCGAGATCATAGATCGCGGCAGTTTGTCCAGGCCAATGGTGACAATAAAAGAAAAGAAAGGAAAAGAAAGAAGGGGAACAAATTATAAAACCAGTGAAAGGGTAACGTCGCTGCTCAATACTTTTTCTTTATTTCTTACTACACGAAAATGTCGACAATGGGCACAATACACAGCAGTGTAGTCTTGGTGCTGGCGTGCCTATCACTGTTGTATTGCCGCGACGGGTATGTGACGCGGTCCACCAGCGCAAATACCTAAACGTGAAATGACTCGATGATTCGTGCCGTTCTCCTTATCGGTCGGCCGCAAGTAGGTGGTCGCCCGTTTACACTCTCCAGCCGCGGAAGCTATTTCGTTTCCCATCTTTCCACATCCGGACCAGCATAACAGTGGAATCCCTCACGCTGCGCTCGCGGCGTCGAGCTGGGCCTGCTTTGCTGCTCTTCGCGCTTCCCCGCTCTCCTAATAGTGGGGAGAAAGGGAAAGCAGTCCTGCGCGTTCCTGGCTCCCCATCCTCCCGTCTCGTCGCACTCTCGTGGTTCCGTTCCCGGTGCCATCGTTACAACGACGCAGACCGTCTGCGCGCTCTCATGTTGATCCCTTCGCTTTCAACTTCACCGCTGCATGGCGCGGAACCGAAAGATCAGTGAACTCTTTTCGACCCTGTGCGAGTACTGAGAATAAGTTCCCAGAAAAGAACGATCACGCAGATGAAAAGAAACAAAAAACAGAATTATCTTGCCGTATTTAAACGCTTTTCACCGATATCAAACTGGCTCTCTACACTCTTAAATAAGCGGCGCACTGGTAATACATCTTACACGGCAGTCGTATTAGCTAATCTACGCTAACCATTTGCCCTTGTGGAAAGGTCTTCCAAAGATTTGCTGTCAGAAGACACGTAACGCATATCTTAATCGCCAGCGACAACTATATTTCCTTCCGTTTTTTTCTTTAATTTATAACGGGCATTCAAACGAATAATCAGACGATAAAGTACTAAGCACTCCTGGCATATATGTCTGGCATTATCGGCAGTAGAGGCGACATCTTTTGGGATGCCGTATTCGAAACTAAAAACAAACGGCTGACACCCGAAATCACTTTGTTCGTGCGTTCATTCGTGTCAAACAACCAGATAATCTAGAAGCGAACGTGAGCGCCCGAATTGGGCATCGCGACTCCAAGACTGACGTTGTTCATGTGTCGCGCTATATGATTGAAATAAACGCGGGTAAGTGAGGCATAGTAATTATAAGTTTAGGTGCACCTGTGCGCACCTTGAGGAGAGCACATAAGTGCTTGTACCTAGAGCTACGAAAACCAAGCGCTTCCGAGAGTATCTTCAATGCACTATACCCGTGGGGTGGAGCAGTGTGTGGTAAGATGAGAGCGGACATGAAAGCAATTAAAACTGAAAGTCGGCATCAACTCAAATACGGGGGCCACGTATGAAAGGCAAGCCGCATTCAGCGTCAGAAGCACTGCTTTGAATTATTTTTTTTTACGCGGCAAACGAAGCAAGGCTTTGACAACGTGGCACGCCGTAGTGGAGGGCTTCGGATAAATTTCGACCATTTCTTAAACATGCACTGAAAATTAAACGCACGAGCGAATTTGTATTTCGCCGCCATCGAAACGCAGCCGCCGCCTTGTGCCCACAGTGCATGCTTTGGTTGCTGGGAGTCTATTTACAGTTGTTACTTTGCTCTTCCTTGCATTTCGTCACAGGTTGAATGAGACTGACAGCAAAAGAGGCAACGGTGCATGCCTTAAAGGGGCCAATGCATCCCATTTTCGTGCATACCCTGCTTAGTGCATTTAACTCCCAACACGTCAAATTACAATTTCCCGAAGTTTCAGTTGATTCGGTGCTGTAGGTATGCTTAAAACGTTTCTTTTGCGAACAGCTTGTTGGTCTGGCATTCTCTGAGCGCTGACGTCACAAGGGCATGCTCGCTCCGCATCGTCTGCTGCGCTCTGTTCGCTGCGTTGAGGTGACTGCATGCACACCGTGCACAGCGGTGGCTTGAAAAGTTTTTTTTGTTAAATCTCAGCGAAATAAAATGCATATTCCGTGTTTTCTTTTCGGAGGCCTTCAGGACAGTACGCGAGTTGAGCGAAAAATGGACTTGCTCGCGGCGCCAGTCTTCTGATTGTTGAAGAAACAGAAATCGATGGCCCCTGCTGTATTATTTACTCTTATAAGCATGTTATGCGTATGTTGCGGTGGTGGTCTCATTAGCAGCCAAGTGCTCCCGAATGTGAAAAGCGGCAGGTGTGGTGCATGCGTTTCGTGATGTGCGTCGTTAAGGGCGTGGCGGTGGTGCTCCGTTGCTGACTACCAAGTTCTTGCCCGCTATTCGTCGGCTCGGTAATTAAACTCAAATTACCACAAGGTGGCAGTAAAGCTTGCGGCACGAAAGAAACAGAGAAAAGTGCGAATGCGACGTCTTCCCGGCTTCGTGCATGCTTGAGTAGATATATTATGTGCGTGCGTATGTCAGTCGAACATTCATTCTTTTCGGCTGGTACAAACCTTTTGTAAAACCAAGCCGCTGGCAAAACCTAACGCGACTCGAATGTTTCACGGCCCGCACCGACCAATAGCCGCCTCCGTGCATTTCGCCCGGCTACCGAGGCTATATGTGACTACTCGCCCCCTTTTTTTTCTGCTGCTTGCAAGTGTTAGGCAAAAACGTGTATTCGCTGAAGGAATGTTTCAAGACAATACTGCAACATTTAGCGTTTACTGTACGTCCGCGTAGTTCCTGCAGAATGCGACACTTACAGCTGCAGCCCTCGCTCTGGTTGTTTAGCCGTACACAAACAGTACTGCTTGTTTGCATGGCATCGAACGCAAGGTGGGCTCTCCTTATCCTAAATATTACCTATTATTGCTCACAAATTGTAGTTTTATTCGTTTACACACTACGGTAACACTGTAATAAGCGCCGATGGTGCTATCGCCTGCTAGGGAAACGGTTCGCGCAGAACCGGCGCTTCCCGCTAATTGTATCTGCTGCCTTCAATGCCACCAATACTTGAGTTAAAATCGCAGTATCTAGAGATCCGTTCGGCGACCGCTTGCATTAATGAAAACAGCCAAATTTGTTGCCCAAAATCGACGCCGACGACTGCTGCCGGCTGCCTTCAGCACATGCTCGGCAGATCGGGTCACATCGGCACTTCTCTCTTGTTGTACGGGCGTCCTGCGATGTAAGCAATCGCCGCTTTGAGGCCACTGTGGCCAGAACTACGTTCGGCGGCCATTTGAATGCGCTAAACTTGTGAATTCGCTTTCTGCAATCGCTGAAGTCGCACACACGAATTCTGCGGATTCGCTGTATAGGCCTCGTCAACAAAGGGCTGGCGGTACGGTCGACTGAAATTTAAGAATCTGGTAAAAGTGTACCGTTGATTAGTGTTAAGTTTGAAGATATGAAATGCGGCAGCTCGGTTCATTTGTTCCTATACGGATGAGGTAGACATAGGCGCAGTTTTCCAGGCCGTCGCCTGACTGGGCGTCAAGTTTTCGCTCGGCCGCACAAACCAAAGCGAAGGCGGCAAGCGACGAGCGGCACCGTCCCGCGGTGTTTTGCATGTGTCGCTTGCCTCGCCGCTGTATTCTATGCGGAGGCGCTGAATGAAAGCACATCTTTGCTGGGGAAGGTATTCGCATATGTCATCGTTGCTAGCATGAGGTTTCTACTAAGTTTTTAGGGTTTTTTTAATTTATAAATTTATAGAATGTCATACCAACTAGCCCCCACACCATACTCTACTGCTTCCCACTAGACTCAATGTTTACATTACTACGAACGCGGTCGTCAGCCCTTCCGGCGTCTTCGTCGGTTTAGTGTGACAGACCGGTGAGTCTGTGACGGAATTTGCATATCGACCAGCCCAGTGACCGCAGATGAGCGCTGAATCTGCTTACGTGACCAGACCCTAACTGTATCGACGAAAGCCTACGCTTCTGGTACCGCTTTTGCGGATCATGCAGTCACTCATATATGAGGATCGCATGCTACTTCGATCGCCCACGAAAGTACAAGGAACAAGAGACCTCGTTGCGCCCATTTCAGCAACGATAGCAGCCGACGCTGCTCCGCGTATGCCCTTGTGGCGTCGCGGGAGCATTCAATATGGCGGTCGCTGCCGGTGGGAGGAATTTCGTGGTTACAATTTCGATCGCGTTTTTTTCTGGAATATACAGAGCGTCCAGGGCACCTGTGATTAATATTTCAAGTTTTGAGAATTAATCATAAGCTCTCGTATTATTCACTCAAGTCCAGTAGCGTAACATAGAAAACGGAAGCTGAAAGAAAAAGTATGCGTCGTGCGCGTCGCTTTTATTTCCGACGTCAATTCAAGTAGGAGAACATGGAAGCATAGAAGTCTACAAGACCTAGGCGTGCTTATCAGCGCACGCAGGAAGAAAGAAAAGACAGATTCTGACTGGAAGATTTTTTTACGGAAGAAAATACGCTCGAAGCACATGCCTGGTATTTTCCGAGTGTGCCGAGCTGAGCGCCCACACTTCGATACACCTGCCTACGACTCTTCTGACCTGCCTGTCGCTGTGGAGGCAGTTAATTTAGGACCTCGAAGGAAACACCGCTCTGAATTATGATAGGCGCACGACAAAGTTTCTTTTTTTTTAGGCCTACTACTAAAGAGTGCCTTCAGCCCTGCATTCGGCTTCGCCACGTGCGTGTACTGGACACTCCATTCGTTTCTGCACGTAACCGCGTGATCCGGAACAAATAGCGTATACGTTCACATGGGAACGCATTACTTTTGCAGCGCTGCGGTCTCACGCTACGCTGTGATTGCAGAGCGCGCAGTGCGCAACTGCATACATAACACGTTGCGCTCCGGGATTACCAGCGGAAACCGGTGCGACGTACGTCGGCTTATCAGCGCGTAGGCGGACGATCAGCCAACGCAAAATCGATGTGGGGCCTGGACCGTGCAGTTGGGCTATGGCCCGCTGAGCACGTGGCCGCCGCTCCGCTTATTCGGGGCATGTCGAGTGCAGCATGGCGGCACGCCCTTTACCGGCTGCCTGTTGTTTGCTTTCTTTTTGTCCTCTTCGGGCGCAGCTTTGGTTAAAATTAAGTCACTTTCGGTGACAGCACTTCAGATTTGCGTCTTCTCCCGGATGGCAGCAAGGCCTTTCTACACTGCCTGCAGTGAACTCCATGCTTTCACACGAACTCTCGACGGCAAGCTAGAATACAATTTTTTTTGTGCGCCGGTGTGCTGTTGCCTCTAATTATTTAAGAAAAGCGGACGCTTGCTATGGGTCTGCAGCGTTTTCGGCGCACGGCGGTTCAGTTACAAATGACTAAATGCGTGCAGTTTCTTTTTAGTACGAGCAGCGTATACAATGGAAACACAACGCCCCTATCTGCCCAAGCAAACGCTGCCATTTTTCGCGTGTCGATAACTGACAGCGAAAGTATTTTAATTAGTGCCGACTACAAAGCGGATAATTTCAATATCTCTCAGATATATTTGGTTTTGCTTTACCGCGTTTAACATGCCAAAGCCACTCAGGCTACGAGGGACGCCGTAGTAAACGGCTGTAGATAATTTCGAGAACCTGGGGATCCTTAACGCGCACTGATATCATAGGGTATGCGGGCCTCTGGCATTTCGCCTCCATCGAAATGGGACTGCCGCGGCCGGGATCGAACTCACGTCTATCGGGTAAGCAGCCGAGCACCGTAACCACTGTGCCACCGCGGCGGGTTGCTCTCATATCGTTTTTTAAATTTTTCTTCAGCTTATAAATCAGCATTGTTTCACTTGATAGGTGATGGGGTTCGTGACTACCGATACATAATAATAATAATAATAATAATAATAATAATAATAATAGAGATTTATTCATCACAACGATGAAAAGGGCCGAGGAAAAAAGCCAGCAAGGCTTGACGAGCCCTCGGCCCCTACATATACAAAGGCATCAGCGGAACAAAGAATACATATTGTGCAACAGTATCACAATAACAAAATTAGTACTACAAACTTTTGATGCAAACACTGAATAAAAAGGAAAAATGAAAAGATTATAAAAGCAGACTAATTTTTGAAACACAGGAAATGTTTACAAAGGTCACGGATCGGCGTACTAATTATGTCAATATTTTTATGATGTAACGTGTTTAGGTGTTTAGGCAACTGGAAGGCAATCATTTGTAATCCGTAGTTTGTTCTTGGAGTTTTAGTCTGCCACGGGGAGTGTTGTCTAGTGTTATACAGCTTCTCGCTCGGCGTTAGGGAGGCCAGTCTCCCCAAATAATCAGTATGACGAAGTAGCTCCTTCTTATATCTCGAAAGCAGTTGAAAACTATAGATGTCAAAAATTTTCATAATACATGCATCTTCAAAGTACTGGTTTGTATGCTGGTTGAAACTAAGCTGGAATATGCACCTTATCGCTTTCTTTTGAAGTAGATAAATTTTGTCTAGATTATTCAGAGTGGTCATGCCCCAGACAAGGTGACAATAATTTAAATGGGACAAAAACAACGATTTGTATATGAGCTCCTTAATCCTCGAAGGAAGCATTGTTTTCAGGCGATATAGGTGTCCTACGACTCGAGCGAGTTTAGGCAAGATAGTATCTACATGATGGTCCCATGACATTGTTTCGTGAAAAACGACTCCAAGTGTTTTAAATTTTTCTACTATCTCAATCTCCTCTGAATTAAGTAGTAGCTTTTTATTTGTATGCAGAAGTTTATTCCTTGGTCGGAAGATAACAGCCTTGCTTTTATTCACATTTATTTTTAATCCATTTAGTTCTGTCCAGGTGTTTAGTTGGCATAAAATATTGTTTCCTTTGTCTATCAGGGAATCGCAGTCATTCGTTGAGAGGAAAATACTTGTGTCGTCTGCATAAATAAAAAACGATGCTTGGTCGGTGATGTTTACTATGTCGTTAATAAATAAGTTGAAGAGCAAAGGCCCCAATATGCTACCCTGCGGCACTCCACATTTTATATTCTTTAAAGAAGACTCAATACCATTAATGGTTGTATATTGTGCACGATTAGAAAGATAAGAGTTTAAAAGTTGCAGAGGAAGACCTCTAATTCCATACATTTCAAGCTTTCTAATCAGCAGTTCGTGATTTAGAGAATCAAATGCTTTTTTGAAATCTACGAAGGTAGCTAGCACGATATGTTTCTTTTCAAAACTGTTTAGGATATATTCTTTCTCGTGAAGAAGCGCAAGCTCAGTGGATTTATTCTTCCGAAATCCAAACTGCCATCCTGTTATAATATCATTTTTTTCTATGAATTTTTGCAGTCGAGAGAAGATAAGCTTTTCTAAGCCTTTAGTAAAGACAGGGAGCAAAGAAATAGGTCTGTAATTTCCAAGGGAGTTCTTGTCACCTTTCTTGTAAATAACTACTACTTTAGCCACCTGCATTTTATTTGGAAATATGCCCTTTAAAAAACATAAGTTGAATAAATAACTTAATGGCGATGATAATATGTCTATAACAAACTTAATTGGCTTGACCTGGATATCGTCCGCATCACAGGCCGAACTATTAGAAAGTTCCAAAAATGCCGACACAACCTCAGCCTCAGAAACAGAATGAAGGAACAAGCTATTTTCTAAGCGATCATTAATGTAGGGGTAGTCAGTATTGTCACAAGGCATGCTTGTGACATCTGTGAAAAAGCTGTTAAAAGCGTTCGACATAGCGGCACCCGTGAGGACATTATCGCCATATGTTATGGTTTCAATAGCGCCTTCCTTTCTCGAGGGCTTCAACAGCGAATTAAGTTTTTTCCATAGCAGGTCTGAATTATTACTACATCCTTCAAAATATTCACAGAAATATCGATCTCTAGCAAGCCTAATATCTTTGTTTAGCTTATTTCGATAGGCTTTAAATGTTGAAAACACTGCAGGATCTCTACATTTGATAAAGTTATTGTATATTTTGTGTTTTTTCTTTATTCGCTTTAATAAATCACGTGTAATCCATGGTTTTCTTATACGTGTCGATTGCCTTTTGGTTACATATGGAAAATGCTTTGCGTACACTTTTTTCACAGTATCAATAAACAATTCATAGGCGACGTTGCAGTCTTCCATAGAATACAGCTCAGAGAAATCTGCGTTGCTAATATCATCGCGGAACATTTCTAAGCTTTTTTCAGAGACGAACTGGGTAGCGTGACATGACTTTGTTTTTTTATGGCGGTTAGTCTTTTCAACACCCATAAATATACCAAGGTGGTCACTAATGTCACATAGCAGTACTTCTGATTCAACACATGAGGTGTCATAATTTGTAATAAAGAGATCAAGTAAAGTTTCAGTAGAACAAGTAACACGAGTTGGTTTAGAAATGACATTTTCACAGTTATTGCTCTTAACCACAACATTGAAACATCGCGTATGAATATTGTCACACATCATGTCTAAATTCAGGTCACCACCAAGTATTAAATCAACTATGATCATACGGCTGGCCTCTCGTAGAAGTCTGTGCAGATTATGGCGCCGTTATCGTTTGTCATTAGTTTAGTTCCGGCAATTCTTTTTCAACTTAAGCAGCAACACAATTTGAGTAAGTGGCTGAGCTTAATAATCGAGTGATTAAGGAAGTAATTAGTCGCTGGCATTCACCCGAGTGCAGCCGTACAGCCACAAAGGAAATATGTGCAGCTTTCTTAGAAACTTCGAGGTTAAAATAGAATTCTTCCTGCTCCGAGGACAATGAGAAATTGCATCTCTTGATTGAGGTTTTTCTCCACTAGGCAGTTTCTCTTAAACACGTTGCATGAGCTAACAATCATGAGACTACCGTTACGTTTCGTGTGGCAATAGTAACGTTGAGAAATAAATGAAAGGAAGAACCCGAGAGAAATTTGCTCTGAACTCTAGACCCATGATGGACAAGATTAGACCACGTAGGTGACGCTTTGAATGAGAATATGGCCTCTGTCTTACGTGTTTTACCATTTTTGACACATTTTTTTTACATTTCGTATTCACGTGTACGTTCATTTCATTTGTACTAACCAAAATTTTAAAGAATTGAAAATAAGGAAATAATAAGTAGCCCGAAAAGAAGATATTTCAGCCTTCAATAAATAACTTTCAGGTGTCTTCAACACGTCTAGCACTGTTCTTTTCTTCAAGAAGTGGCGTAATTAAAATAGAGAGAAAGGAGTTCGATAATTTGACCCTCAAGGCGGGTAATTTTGCTTATTCTGGCGAATTTTATACCTTGTACCATACCAGAGCGCAGGTCGTGCGTGGAACCTAAATGCAAGCTCTTGTGCAAGGCCATAAAATACTTAAATAACGCAATATGCGCTTAGCGACACGAGGAAAGCCTCCCTCTGGTCTAAGAAATGGGCCCACATTCAGCCAAGGCACCTTTTTTTTTTGTCGCAGATCTCCTTGGAATTAAATTAAACAAGCTCAAGCTGTAAAACCTCATCGTATCCAGGCCGTCGTGCAAAAAAAAAGCAAGCGAACCGACTCCGGGAATGTATTACTTTGTTGTTCCTCGCCTGCTCAGCCCCCGACAAGAAGGCGTACTCACGAAAAACGTTTAAAGCTTCGAGCAGGCTGCTTTCATCAGCTAAGTAGAGTGTGATGTCATCTGCATAAGCGGTGACGCGTACTTTCTCACTGCCTGGCAAAGCCAGACCTCTAATAAGAAAGTGGTGATTGACTGCCAGGAGGAATGACTCTAATGCTAAGCCAAACAAAAAGGGGGAGAGCGGACAACCTTGACGAACGCCGCGGCCGACATCAAATGCGGTACTTTCCCGGCTATGGAGGAACAGAGTGCTTGAAATGTCTCTGTACGTCTCTTGAATAAGAAGCGCGAAAGAAGGTGGGAAACCGAAAGCATCAAGTGTACCGTAAATATACTCATGCTCTAAATAGTCGAACGCCTTCTCTTGATCGAGGGAAACAAGAAGACCCTGTGCGCGCCGCCGTATAGTACACTGTAGCATATCTCGAGTTACGGAAGATTTTTTTTTGTGTATTTCACGACCCGGGATGGAGCAAACCTGGTGGCAGGAAATGAGGGACGGGAGGAGAGCCCGTAGACGACGAGCGAGTAATTTTGCTAATACTTTGTAATCTCAATTAGTAGGGTGATTGGGCGCCAATCTGCCGGACATGTCGAGAAATTAGATTTTTTAGGAATAAGGGCAATGCGGCCGCTTTTAAATGAATCATGAAAGACATGCGGAGTGAAGCAGATTTTTAACACAACCGAGAAAACGGGGCCTACAAAAAAACAAACAGAATTGTAAATAGAACTCCACAGGAAGGCCATCTGCTCCAGGCGCCGAGCCTCGTTTCATGGAATTCAACGACTCCTTGATTTCACCTGATGTTGGCGGAGCCGTCATGAAGTTCAGCGGCAACCTGCAGCAGGCCTGCAAAAAAAAAACGGGTGTGCGGAAACGTCATCGCGATCAACCAAGAGGAGCGACTGAGCAATATCCCGGAAATGGCTGAAAAACGCAATGAAATTCCTGCCAACTGGCTGGCCACAACCCTGGCGGAAGATATAAAAGCAAAGGCACCTTGAGGGTACAACAGCTCTTGGCGAGCAAATTGAAGCACCTCAAAATGAGCAGTTGGACTTCGTCAACAACGCCATGCAGCCGCTGTCAAAGAGGAGGCTCGTAAAAGACGCTGTAGACTCTCCGAAAGCTCGATCCTCTGTCCATGCGCACATAAGCGACGAAGACGACGGGGTGCGCTGAGCAATACGCAGCTTCGCCGTAACCACGCGCACCTCATCTGAGACGCGAGCCTTAAGGGCTCGACCAGAAGCGGCGCAATGGTGACGCCACTGCTCCTTCAGATGGTCCCAGTCACCAGACACGACCCCAACAACCGAAAAACGCAAGGCCCGCGTTAGCCCTTCTTTCGTTCTCGTGTCGTTAAGAATGCGCGCATTCAAACGCCATTGTCTGTGAGGAGACACTGCAGGCGCCGGAATCCCGAGTGATAGAAGGGGCCATGGTCTGATATGTATACCGGCGAGTATGGCAGCGTCATTACGTTAACAGCGGACACTGTCTTCGAAAGGCCCGTCGGTACATACGCCCTGTCTAACCTGCTCGAGGATAATCCGCGACGCCAAGTCCACACAAAGATGCAGCCATACAGGAGCTCATAAGCGTCCGTGTGCATGAACTGGTTGACTAGATGGCGCAACTCGCGCGCATTCCAGTCCGGTCTGCCCCTACCGGGGCCCTGCACATCAGCGACCGTGTCGAGCCCACAGTTGAAATCGCCCAAAATCACAACGTTACGTCCTCCAAGAAAAGAAATTAATGTGCATTAGCTCAGCTAATCAAGGATATACAAAGCGAACGCGAGATTGAGGTCTCCACAGACCCACGGAGCCGGTTGTGCGCCCTTCCTTTCGTGAAAATGAATGGCTTTTGCAAAGTTGTCAACGTCAATGAACTCTATGAATGCAGTCGGCTCACTTATTTTGTTTGGTTTTTGAGGAGAGTAAATGGCACAGTAACGGTCTCATATATCTCGGTGGACACCCGAACCGCGCTGTAAAGGAAGGGATAAAGGAGGGAGGGACAGAAGAAAGAGTAAACAGAAAATTTAAAGTTGGATTTTGAGGAAACGCGCGGCGCTGCGCAGTGGCGGAAGACTTGTGGCTCGGTGCTAATAGTGGCGCATGCGCAGTTGTGACTAGGGAGCGAGAGAGAAAGAGTGGGCTGCGGCCACCTGCGCCGTGCGTGACGTCACCCGTGCTCCGACACACGCCGACTCGCGCGAAGCGCGGTGTTGATTCACGTAGTGAAGCTTTTCGCTTCAATACGCATCTACATCTTTAAATAATTAGTTGACCAAATTAGACTGCGCAGGTGCATAGATGCAAAGAATTTTCAGGCGAAGTGCGTTAAACGTGCAGTTGAACGCCAGCTCGCGTCCAAGCGCATCGTAGGTAACATGATGGTCTCGCAGGAGTATATGGTTGAAAACAAGAACGCCAACGCCGCTACAACGCGTGCTGTTCGTACGAAAAGAAAGAATCGATGCCAGACCTACGCATAAATTCCAATTGCGTGTACGCCAAGTCTGCAGCCGTAAGGTTACCGCTGATAAATATGTTCTGTGCCGCATGTGTTACCTCATTATTTTGTAGTGAGCGCTACAAGATTTAAAGGCTGAGTTGGCACCGAGTTCTTTTATCTTAGCCTGGCTACAAGAAAATAATTTTTGACGCCATCGGCAGCAGTGCACTTCATGTCTTGCATCAAATTGCTAATAAGAATTCGCCTACAGCACACGGGCGCCTTAGCGTTTTGCCTCCAGTGTACGTTAAAGATTCCCCAGGCGGTCGAAATTATTCCGCAGCCCTCCACTACGGCAGCTCTTTCTTCTCTCAGTGCCTCCTTTATCCCTTTCCTTACGGCGCGGTGCAGGAGTCGGCCGATATGTGACCCAGATTTTACTCGATTTCCCTTCCCCAAAAAGCAAATATCTATAAACGTTGGCTACCGCCATTGTCAGCAGCAGGCTGGAGGTGGGCTCCATGGGGCTCGTGCTGGGAAGGCCCTGCTCCATCTAGTGTGGAGGTAGAGGGAACAGTGACGACGGGGGGGGGGGGATTCGAGCTTCCCGCTTGGCCACCACGATGTCCCTTTTGGTTTCCGAGTCCATCTCCTCCTCGGACCCCGTTGAGCGTCGCCGTTTCCGGAGAGCAGACTCGTCCATTGAGGTGCACATGCTCTACTCGGCTGCAGGTGTCCGCGGTGAGCCCGCAGCAGCAGTATCAGGGGGAGAGGGCATCACAGCCGGTTCCCCAGGTGTAGCAATGGCGGCAGGAAGCGCAGGGGTGGCCAGAAATGGCGGGGAGGGAGTCGCCATGGAGTTCTGCGTCTGGTGAGCGAGCGCCATGGCGTCCCTCAAGGCTAGAACGCGTGGATCCGGCGGCGACACGTCCAAGGTCCCGATGACGGACTCAAGATTCTCCGAGGTGGTGATGAGCGCCGCCGTCAGGCACCTTACCGTGTCCCGCAGATCAGCGATCTCTGCCTGCATTCGCCGAATGGTGCTGGACGACCTTCCTCTGGATGGCGTTCGTCTCCGTGATCGTGAGCGTGAGCGGCCTGCCCTGTGTTGCTGATTGTCACCGCCGAACGCAGGCCTTCGCTCGTTCACGGTGTCTGTGGCCTCCATGGGGAGACCCCGCAACGCCGCGAAGCCTTAGGCCCAGCGTCCGAAGGAGCAGAGAGCTAAAAAACACGTCCACTTGCTTCGAACGCCCACCGAAGAACGCCCACCGCTTCGAACGCCCACCACTCGTGAGCGAACTTTGGTGAGCCTCTGTGCATTCCTCGAACACACGGGCTTGACGTCCCGTCTGTTCTCCGTCAGGTAGTTACACGCAGTGACCGAACGCGCCGCGAGTTCTACCTTGAACGATTAATAACTGGACGCCCCACTCCAGTTGTAACCAACACAGTGCTGTGCGCGTGTGTGATTTAATTCCTCTAAAACGAACTAATCACGCGCACAACCTGGACACATTTCTTATTGTGTGAATAGTTTGTACATATTACTTCTCCCCTATCCTCTCGTCCTGTCCCTTTACCTCTTTCATTTCATTTCTCCATTCTGCCTGCTATCCTTTATTTCCGCTGCCCCAGCTCAGGTGCTTCAGTATCGATGGCAGATGCCGGGGCTAGCAAAAATCTTTTCCTTCCTTTTTACTATATTTTTAATAAAACCACTACCACCACCACCGCCATTGTCATCAAACATCCCGAAGGCGTCAAAAATGATTTTCTTGTAGCCAGGCTAAAATAAAACAACTAGAGTGCCAACTCAGGCTTTAAATCTTGTAGCGCTCACTGCAAAATCATGCGGTAACACATGCGGCACAGAACAAATTTATGAGCGGTTCCTCCCTCGTCGGAACCGTAGACTTAAGGAACCGGAGAACAAACGTTAAGAAACCGCTGTTACCTCGACCGGAATCCGACATACCGACGCATACATACCATCAACCTCAGCGCACCCGCGGCGGTGCGCGGTGGTGGCTTCTCCTGGACTTTGCTTCTGGGTGTGTTCCGGTCGCCGGCTTGTGTCGGAGGCCGGTGTTCGACCTTCGGTGGTGCTCTTTTGTTCGGGCGTCCTTCGGCTGGCGGGCGCCTCAATATGGTGAGCCAGCCGCCTACAAAGGGTCTTGCCTTAGATGTCGTCGTCCCTGAGGGGGCTAGTTCGGATGATGTCGTCGATGCGGCAGAATCCGTAGTTGGATTGGAAGAAGTTTACTGCGTCCAGCACTTCGGTGGACGCAATTACCAAGTAACTGTGAAAAGCGAAGCTACTATATGGCTACAATAGTTGATGCGTCCTGCCTCATCAACGGCAAGGAGCGCGTCGCCATCGTCCCCATGAGCCCTCAGGTGACCCAGGTGACCCAAGGTTGTGTGCTGCCATGTCGACGTTGTGGTGATCCACACGCTACCGTGGCATGTTCGATCAAGCCCTCGTACTCAGAGGCTGCGGCCCGACCTGCACCTCCGCCGGCCGCACAGGCAGCCGTTGAAGCCATCAAGGAGCCCGGCGCTTCAGACACCGACGCTGTTACGGGTGGTTCATCTGCGTCTCAGAGTCAGTGTGTGGAATAACCGGTGGCTACAGCTGATGCGTCCAGTGATGCACCAAGCAAGCCGACAGTAAAGGTGCCTGCTTGCTCTGTCAGCCTTAGTCTCTCCAAGTGTGCCTGCCGGTACGGAGGCCGAGCCCATTGTACCCCTTGAAAAGTCTGATGCTGAGGACAAACCGCTCTCGGAGCACGCGCGGCAGCCCGCAGCCAGCGCTGCGGTTTTGGCCAAGGACGCCAACATTGTTGTTGTTGTTGTTGTTGTTGCCTTGGTGACATGGCACGTACCCACGACGGGGGATTGGCCAGGGTTCAGTGGGGAGACACCATAGAATAGGGTAAACTGGTGTCAAGCTAATGATTGTGCCTTGGGTGAAATTTCAGAGTAATTTAGAAAGAAAAGGAAGAAAGAAAATATCAGGAGGGAATATCTGAGAAATAAATAAGTAAATATATGAAAATGCCCAAAACGTTCTTTTAAATGCGGAAATTTTGGAAACAATTAGCAAGGGAATCTGCCGGTAGCTGTTCTATAATTGTGGAGGTATTCGCAAACTTGACGCAATGCAAAAACCCTGGCGCTCGCCCAGAAAGAGAGGAGGAGGGGAACCGACAAGCTGAGACCCAACTTTGTAATGGGAATTTCTAGGTGTGCTCTCCGCTCATGTGCAAACCTCCACCAAGAGTGTAGGAAATGCTCCAATATCTCGACTTCACCACAAGCCGCACAAAGGTTTGTGGGACTGAACCCGCATCCACAGAAGTAAAGATTTAAACGGGGAATCCTGCACCACATGAGTGTCATCGCTACCTCACACTGCCGGGTTTTACACGCACGAGCCTTCCATGGTTACATGAGATGTTGGTAGCCAACAACAAAGAGTAAGGGATCGTTGCACGTGGCGGTTATACACTGAAAACGCTGAAATCGAGTCATACCGAAAAGAACAAGATTAGGGGCGCTGCAGGCAACAGATACATTTAGAGCTGATATTGACAAAAAGTCTGCTGCTTCATTTTGTAAAATACCGCAGTGGCCTGGTATCCAAACGAAGCGCACCTCTTTCACCCATCCAGGAATAAAAAACTTTAGTGAGCGTCTCAAAAAAGTGTTTCGTGTGGACTGCTGTGCCAAAAAAACAGAGAGACAATCTGAGAGGAATATCACCTGAGAAACAGCTGTGGGAATTTTCAAAGCGGCCAGCCCAAGAGCCATAAACTCTGCTAGAAATATGGTTGTGTAATCCGGGACTCTAACCGAAAAGCTCCACGAGAGAGACTGTCAAAAAATACCAACCCCTTCCTTCCGGCCTGCCCAGACGCATCTGTAGCAATCACAGTATGTTGCGGGTAAAGGGCAAGGTGATCAAAGGTGTCCAGTTGATGGCCTTGCAGGCAGATGCTTCGCATTAGGTGAGAAAACATAAACAAAATCAATATCCACATGGGACGCTGCCCTACCAACTCTGCATACAAAATTGAGATCCATACCAATGTTGGATAAAAGGTTCTGAGTAAAAACAACTTGAGGGAGGCGGAACCTTGGCCAATGAGAAGTGAGAAAGAGGGCTCGGTGCGAGACGAAAATAGGTGTAGCCACACCAGGAGCCGACTCAAATGCCCGCAAAAAAGTCCTGACAGTTAAAAGGTGAAAATGGGAGTTAAGGTCGGGAATGCGGGCCTCCAGGTAAAACTGCGGTGGAAACTGATGGAGGGAGACCTAGGCAGAAGCGCAGTGCCCGCGTTTCTAACAGCAGCAACGGGTGAAGCTTATATTTAGGGAAGCCAGAAAAAAGTATGCAGCCAAATTCCAAAATGGGTCTGACATATACTTTGCAGAGAAGTTCAAGCGTGTCCCGGAGCATGCCAATAATAATAATAATTGGTTTTTGTGGAACGGAAATGGCGCAGTATCTGTCTCATATATCTTTGGACATCTGAACCGCGCCGTAAGAGAAGGGATAAAGGAGGGAGTGAAAGAAGAGAGGAAGAAAGAGGGGCCGTAGTGGAGGGCTCCGGAATAATTTCGACCACCTGGGGATCTTTAACGTGCACATACATCGCACAGCACACGGGCGTCTTAGCGTTTTTCCTCCATAAAAACGCAGCTGCCGCGGTCGGGTTCGAACCCGGGAACTCCGGATCAGTCTGCGCATGCCAAATTTCCTATTAGTCATTCGTGGTAGCCTACCTAGTGTACGCTCACCTTTCTCAACGTTATTCGATGTGAGGTCACAAATCCATACTGGCATCATAAATGACGCCTAGATACCTCAACGATTCCACCTGAGATATGCGGTCCGAGCGATAGTGTAGCGATATATATAGATGCATGCTGGTTTTAAAAACCAGCACGCTGTTTGTGTGCACATTTAATACCAAATTTAATGTATTCAGCCAAATCTCGAGCGCATTGAGTTGAGTCGTTGTAAACTACCGGTGGGATTAGCCTTGCAGTTGCTGCCGGCAATTGCTCCACCATAGCGACACTTAAATAGAAATCACAGAAACACTGTCCGCAAAAACCCAAATAGACACTCCTGAGGTCACCATGTGGAGGCCAAATCCGTGTCCTGCAGGTAAAATAGAAGAAGGCGAGAAGCATCCCTTCTACTCGACTGGCTCCCGCGCGGGAAAACAATGTCCTGAAGAGAACTGTGAGGAACTCCTGCCTTCTTGAGGGATCCGAATAACACAGCCCGTTCCGCGTTGTACAAAGTACAGCACAAGAGGTAATGTTCTATGTCACCACACACACCACACGTTGAACACAATGGTGACAACGCTAGGCCAGTCTTATACATCCACGCCGGCGTACGAGCAGAATCCGTGCGAACGCGGTGCAGCAAGGTGGCTTGGTACCTTTTGAGACCCTTGGTCACACATGGCTGATGAGGAGAGCTCCACAAAGAACTGAAGTGGCACAACACCACATCTCTGAACATTTGCTTGACTTCATGAGGGACTCCATGTACTGGAATCCCGGAGAGAGCTGTATGGCCGAGGTTGTCTGCTATCTCGTTGCCTAAGACACCTATGTGCGAGGGCACCCATTGAAAGCGTATAGAGAAGCCTTTGCTAAGTAGATTCTGCACCAAACGTAGGGATCTAAGACTCAAGGCATCAGTGGGGAACCCGTAATCTAACCTTTGAATTGCAGATTTTGAATCCGTAATTATGACAGTAGGTTGAGGCGTACAACACCGTAGCTTCTTTAGAGCTGCCTCAATGGCAACGCTTTCGGCCATTGTGGAGGACACGACTTGACGTAATCCTGGAGAGAACGATATAGGGCATGAATGTCTGCTGCAGAAGCAAAGAAGGCTATGTCGTCTGCATAAAAATATATTGTAACGTCAGGGTGTACTGGAATATGTCACATCAGCAGATTGAATAGAAGTGGTAAAAGTACAGAACCTTGTGGAACGCCCCTGGTCTAGGCATATGTGTTTGAGGTGAAGGAACCGTCAGAGCAAAAGAACGGCCGTTCCTGTTAAGAATTCGCGGTCTATGCATAAATGTAGTACGGCGGGTGTAATAATGCCGATCTAGAGAGAAGGATCGTATATTCAACACTGTCGTACGCTTTAGCAATGTCAAGCGTCACTAATGCTGATACTCATTTCATGCGCATAGCAAGGCAGACTCTGCTCTCTAAATCGACATGGGCAGACCAAATGGAGCATCCACGGCTAAAGCAAATCTGGGCAGAGCTCAATGCGTTCACTACTGAAACATGCGCGGATATGCGGCTGTGCACAATTCTTTCTATGAGCTTTACCAAATTGGATGTTAGAGCTATCGGCCCTATGTTATCAATATGGAAGCCTTTCTTTGAATCTTTTAAGAGCAATATTATTTTCGCCACCTTCCTGGATTGTGGCAACCACGCAGTTTCCAATGATGTATTGACCAGATCGAGGAGGTCCTGAGTGAAGCCTTGCGCCAAGATTTTCAACATACCGATCGTAACACCATCCCAGCCCGGAGGTGAGGATTTCATTAAAAAACTTCAGTGGATAACTGTGATTTGTCAACCACAACATAGTCTGAGCAGGGGTAGGGGGTGAACAGAGGAACTCTACGCTGCTCCTGAAAACGTGAAGCAAGCCCTTGAGCAATTCACTCTAATTCATCTCTCGCCTCATGTGGAGAGAGCACCACCGAGCTGATTAACTGCATGGCTGAGGACTTCACATTCCGTTTCATAAAACGATACGAAGCCTTCCTATTTTGGGGGTTGACAAATATGTGTTCAAATTTTGTTTGTAGTCATCCTTTGCCTTTCTTATGGTTCTTTTAAACGAGGCCGAGAAAAATTTGTAGTTGATCGAATTTTCCGGGCTCTGATTATGCAAAAGGGTCCTCCACGCTGCTTTCCTACGACGGAAAGATGTCTCACACGCGTCATTCCACGATGGGGATGGTGATTTATTGCGAATAGCAGAACGCACAGTGAACTGGGAGCTCTCCGTAGCCTTAAACATTGAAGAAAACAATCGCTGAGCCCTGTCGGTCCTACATGAACAAAGATCAGATGTAAGGGAGGCGCTCAAAAATGATATGCAGGCTGCAAGCTAGGTTAACTAATTTTCTGAACGAACCATGATTTTGGAGGGGGTACACCAATGGGGTGAAAGTAATTTGCAGGTGGTCACTAGATGTGCGACAGTCAATTGTGGACCATGCCCCTATACCTACTCCTTTTGCTGCCAAGGACCAATCGAGAACTGAGCGCGAGAGTCTGCGGATAAAGGTTATGGCCCGAGAATTGCAACACCGCACATCATTTGCTGACATCCAAGCCCATAACATATGTCCATGCGAATCAGTATAGGAACCCAAGACGACATGATGAGAGTTGAAGTCTCCAGCAATGATTACCCTGCTAGAGTCTGCAAGTAAGCTTTCTAGGTGGTCTGTTCTGCATACTCCATTTGGAAAATGGACGTTTGCGACAGCGACAGTAGAGCAGTGCGGCAAAGTGAGATCTATAGCTAGAAGCTCGCAATCAGAATCCGTTACTCTATAGTTATTAATGCCCGGTAACACAATTTTGACGAAATCAGGGTCACCAACCCGCCACCCCTACCATTTATGCGGTCCGCATGGAAAACACTAAACCTGTTTAAAGAAAATGACTTAACAGGGGAGAGCCAACTTTCTTGCAAGATCACAATATCTGGGTTATGAGCAGATAGAATAATTTTTAAATCAGGAAGATAATATGCAATAGAGCGGCCATTCCAGTGGAGAACCTTTACACCCGCCATGATGCCTATTCGAGAATAGAGGCTGAAACAGCCTCTTGTAGCATATCTGACTTGAAAGACACTCTGGAAGGCCCTTTTATTATCTTGAGCTGGGGAATGGCGGACTTAGAAGGAGAGGTTGAAGCACGACGCTTCTGCCTAGGACAAGCCATTTCTACATCATTAGTGCAAACAGTGTTGCGAGAAAATCTTAGAGACGCTGTCGAGAGGCGGCACGCGATACGGCACCTTGGGTACCGTATCGATTACAAACAATGCCACTCTGATTACAAACAATGCCACGCCTTCCCAAAGGTCGCACTTCATAGATGTCGCGATAGTGACTGGTTAGACTTTTTAGTTGATGCTGTATTGTTTTCGGATTCTTCATTTTGAAACTTTCATTTCCAACCGGTACAAGCGCCACAGGAATTGAATTGACACCAGTTTTTAGAAATGAATTCAAAGGCGAGCTTCCGGGCGGCAGCCTGGTGAACCAGGCTGCCGAGCCATCACCCGGGGAGGTGAAAGACATGCCTACACACAGTGCGCCGACAACCTTACATCACCCGAGTCAGCAGAACTACCCTGAAGCCTAGCAAAAACCCCCGAACGTAGAACGGCATCGCCAAACGAAACGCCGGCACCAACAGGAAACGAAGCAGGTAGGCGGTGACGAAGCAGCAGCAGGCACGAACGAACGACCAACCTACCTGACGCCAACATATCTGAGGCCGATGTTGACCAGAGCAGCTTGTCGTCCTCATCTTCTTAACACAGCTTCGCTATTGACGAGACTGTTATCGCGCCTGGACAGGAGCGGAGGCCGCCGTCGGCGTCTCCTTCGTCATCGAGGTTTAGTGTCGGCACAGATATTTCGCCTGGGCAGGAGCCAAGGCCGTCTCCTGACATGAACCTGTGCAATCGCGGTCCCCTTCTGCATCGAGGATTAGCGCCAGCACTTGTAGTAGCTTGTCTTCGGATGTTGAGATGGTCGCTTTGAGTTCGAGCTGAAAGCGTCCACATGCGTCGACTACGGACTCGGACATTTCTGCTGGTCGGACAAGGAAGCCTCGTGCCTCCTCTAGTCCGACACTACGAAAAAATTGCTGATGGCCTAGCTTTGTTAGGCCAGAGTATACGGAGCGAAACCGCGGCGACTTCTGCATCGGAAGAGTGCCTTCACTAGATGCGCCTTTATTTATGGTTGAAGCTGGAGCCTTTGTGGCGGAGTGGTAGAGTCTCCGCCTCAGATGCCAAAGGCCCTGGTTTGATTCCGAGCCTCGGCATAGGTTTTCTTTTTTAATTCAGTGAACGTGCGGAGGGGGAGGGGGTGTTCAGTGGCTCCCATAGATGCCGCCACCGAATTCATTGTTTAGCGGTTAAGCGCAGGTTCTGCTAAGGCGCGTTTATACTCCGACGAAACGCGCGCGCTGCACGGCGACGTCACATCGGCCAAAGCGAGGCCCTTATACTCAAAGTGCGCATGACGGCTTACGCGTTTGGCGTCTTCGCCGCACTCTGACCGCACTGGCGGAGACTTGGGGCATGTCTCTATGGACCTCCTTCACACCGCGACGTCACGAAGATGCGGTGGCGCTGATGTTAACAGCGACTTTCGCATGGTAGGCAAAAAAGGTTCCGCTTGCCCGTGCCTACCGCAGCTACCGGCGGCTGCTTCAAGCCTGTGCACTGCAGAAGCAGCATATATTGACCAGCTGCGTCACTGCTGGATCCGCGTAGTAGCATAAAAAATATTAAATTAGCCTCGATAGGCTTCTCGCGCATAAATGCCGCATTCGGAAACTGGCTAACAGGCACTGGGCCATGGTAGTAAAGCGCGAAGTCTGGGAGTCGATAGGCACTGCCACTCAATGCACTTAATAGCATGCAAGTTACTGCGTTCATTCACCTGAACTTCAGGATAGTAGGCTGATAATTGCTCAAGGAAAAAAAAGACATATCTAGCTACACACGTACTTATCACCTTGAGCCGGAGTGCACGGGGGGCCGACAGGTTCACTCACCCCCAAGGAATGCGTTTTTTTGTTAATAGCACACCATGGTTAAATGGCGCGTTTTGTGACATTTAATAGTTACTTGAAACTGTTTCTTGATATGACGACGTAATTATTTCATTCGAGTAGAAAGAAGTCTGGTAAGTTGTGTCAATCTTGCGCGGTAACGTTGGTGTGCTTAGAATAGCGTACCTTAAGTGTGCTAAACGCCATATGCTTTTTCATTGCATCATGCATGTGTCATGTTTCATGAGGTAATACATGATCGCGAAGCTTGTTTGGAAAGAAGCAGCCGCAGGCGTGCTACTAACAGACACGTGGCGATCGTGAGAAGGGACGCGGCATGAAAAGTGTTTTCGTTATTCATGCATGCGATATGTAACTAAACTTGGTGCAAATATGAAATTCCTACGCTAGTTTCAGTCATTCCTTTTATTTATAGCTATACCTTGTGCAGTTCTGGGTAATTATAATTAACACCGTCGTCAAGTCCCCCCAAGCTAGGTCTCAAATAATTGAGTAGATAGTGCGCAGTTTTTTTTATGCCAGCATGTGCATAAAGCCCTGTTCTGTATGATGACGCGATTAGTTCTTTTTCTATATGATCAGTACTTATGCATGCATAGTTTCATGAAAACGTTTCTTACAAAAAATAACTAACACAATACTGCACGTGTAGGGAAAAAAATCGAGAGATTTATTACGCTCCTCAACGTCTCAGGAATAGTTTGCGACAAATGGAATCATTTGATTTTCATGCGAATTACGAAGGTGAGTGATCCAGTCGCAGAAAATGTGAGAGGTCGCAAAACGAACCTTAAAGTTTATTCCCTCGTTTATGGCATCTTCGCTTTCGTTTTGGTCAAAGAAATGCGGCACTGAAATCAAAGAAATCACCTCACAATTTTTGACGACCACACTTCTAAAAAGCGTAATTTATAAATTTGTACTCAATATTTTGCTATAATTTTTCGTCACGAAACTAGACTTCAGGGCTAGGAAAGAAAATAATTCTAGCCTGGCTGGTGCGTGGTCATGCGGCTAAAAACAGCGCTAAGCGAGACAGGAGATCGGGGACACGACGCTGTCCCCACTTTTCGCGCAGCGCGACACGTACGTATGTCAGCAGACGATGAGCGCGTGTCTGCTCCGACGAAACAACGCCAGCACTTCCCCTCACTACTGTCCCGAAGTAAAATCATTCCGGCTAGTGCAGAGTGTCAAAACTTGTTTTATTCAATGCCTAGCGCATAAATAAACGGCAGGAACGTTTTCTACATGTTTACTACTAACCATATTTACAATACACAGTGGCAAACTATTTCTCTTTATAGGCCGCACGTGGACAACGCGAGCTCGTGTACTTCGACAAATTACTAAGTTGGAAGCATCGACCATTGCTATGATTCGCAGAAACTGGAAACGCGCCTACAAGCCTTGAAAACCCGCGCACAACACCTATCCGCGACGCCACTCCCCGACCTTTTGCCTACCATGAGCTCGCTAGCGACTGCAGCGCCACCTCGTTTGTTTACAAACATGCAGGAGGTCCATATCGCGCCGAGTGCGCCAGCCGCCGCCGGCCCAGCCAGACCGGTTCGGCTCTGTGGCGAGGTGCGCGTTGGGACGTCTTGTGCCTCATCGGAGCGCAGCCACGACCAACGCGCAAGTTCGCGGCCAGTTAAGCTTTCGGATAAAAAAAAAAATGAGAAGAAACCACAGCCCTTTCGCAGTTCCAGCCTTTGCGAAAAGAGTGTTATTAATCCAAGGGAAAGCCGACGCAGCACTGCGGTTTCATGCATTTTGTATCAACCCGCAAGTTGGACGCTATACTCCAATCTGTGCTGTATTAGAGCGCGTCGCAAGATGAAAAAAAAACACACAAAAACGTATGAAGTAAACATAACTAAAATACGACGCAGGCGGCATTCTTTACTTTTGTGGAAGAAAGCACGCCGGAGGCTTTGTAATGACCCAAGAAATAAGCAGAGTGCGCACTAAAATAGAAATAGTAAAAAAAGAACGGGGCAATAGATTTTTTTTTCTTTCGCACTGAACACGGCCGCCGTGTGCGTGCTCACGTGTCCACCGCGTTTGTAAAGCAAGAACAGACAAGATTATATGCGACCTAGAAAAACGGATTCCACGCTAGAACACTTCCTTCCCTTTTTGTTTTAACTGCTTCCTTTCATGACACCGAAAATGGCCAAAACGTAATGTTCTTGGTCATCCCCGACACCGCATGTGGTTACACTTTTTCGTTTTCTTTTTGTCCTCAAGAAAGCTGGCTCAAGGAGAAAGAAATGATCATATGGGAAGAACGAATTGGTAGTAAAAAAGTACGCCCGAATGAGCGCAAGGGTATGAGAGAGCACTCGGTTAAAGGTTAAAGACAAGCTGATCTCCCCTGGAAATGAATTGCGCAAGACGAAGACATGGTGAAGCCATAGCGCTCGATCTTACGCAAGGTCGCGCTCTGCTCCCGGACACGTTGGAAACATCGGAGGCACACAAAGGAACGCCTTTCCGTCCTTCTAGAGCCGCAACGAGCTAGGAATTGTAGACTGCTCATAAACGTCTACGCGTATACCCTACGAGGAATGCTAATAATGAACAACTCATTTTGGACCGCGTAAGTTAAGCGCAGCGGAGGTAATTCGCGGAGCGTACACTAAACGACGAAGCCTTATCATTTTTGCAATCAGCACTTCTAGCGTCGTTGTTTGGAAGCGTCCAGGACGAAGGCACTTGCTCACCTGACCGGCTTGCGTGCAGTGTCAAGTGGCAAGTGAAGGAAGTAAACGCAATCTACCGAAAGCGACCAGCACAACTTCTTAGCATGTCCGGTGGAAGGGGAGAATTTACCGATAACATGAGAGCTACCAGATTTAAAATCAGTGAAAGAAAGAGCACAGCACTGCGAAAAATAATGGTGCAGCTAGACCGGATTGAGTACGGTCAACACCTTCACTTAACTACGTTACACGTTTCAAAACCAGTAGAATCACTTCACTGCAGTCAATAGCTGCTTCGTACTACAAACGCACACAGGCCAAAATCATTTGTAGCCGAACAGCTGCTGCGCCTGAAACATTTCGAGCACTTTCTCCGCGCAGCGAGTAGAGTCCGAAGTTCATCCTGGTGAGTGCAACTACCTGACTAGGGCCGTTCCCGTGCAATTCAAGTATTTTGGACACGGACCTGTATCTGTTGGGTCACGCAGCATGTCGGTCCGCACAGGTTCACCTTCCAGTTCGTGCAAGCGCCTTCTCAACAACAGTGAGAATGATTGGGCTAATGCGGTATGACTGCGGACAAGCTACAAGATGCTGACGAAAGTGCATGGGCGGTCTCAGCTAATCTATGAAAGAACGCAGAGGTAAATTCATTAAAAAAAACTGCCTTACTACGAGCAGTGCGACCTTATGATAGTCAGTATTATCGGAATATTTAGCAGTCAAAGATAGTGCTCCTGATTAGTTGCGAAAGCAAGAGATGGTATCGTAGATGTAGTTTGCCGACGACAAAGTTTTGAAAATGAAACCCCGCAGATGAATAGTTTCCTGCCATTTATCCACCAGGAATCGATGGGGCTGTCGGGGCTAGATGGCGCCTTGTACGCGGGCGCCACTGTGCAGCCGCTGCACTCATTAACCTGCCCGTCAGTTGCGGTCCTCTTGCACCCACAACGAAGGTGAGGCAAGCTTGTGACCCACCATGTCCTGCTGGCAGCCATCCTGCTGTAGCCTCCCTGTGACCCTGATGTCCCGCTGACCCGTAGATGCGGTGCACCTAATGTTATCGTGCTGCGCGGCTTCGTGTGCGAGCTTCACCAGCTCTTCCTGGAGCACACGGAAGCCAGGTGTGCAATGCGCAGCACGGGCACCACCAGCGGGTTTAGATCAGAAGGCCTGGGAGACCAGCGGCAGTCCGGCCGAGGGCCAGCAGCTGGTGGACAAGTTCTTCCTCGTCTTCTCTGACGTCAGGCAGGGCAGACGGTGCAAGGGCAGCAGGCGCACCATAAGGGTTGCCTCGGGAAGAAAGACTCCAGCAGCATCCTGAGCTAGATCTCGGGGCAGGATGGCGAGTTCTTCTGCACTTTCAGTGGTGTGTAGGCATGGTGGCGTAAGCACTGCTGGTATGCGCTTAACTGGGTTTGTCCAGGGCCAGATGACGCCAGCAGCATCCTGGGCGAGATGTTCCAGCAGGACAGCGAGTTGTCCCGTGTCTCTGATGCTGAACCCAGATGACGCAAACGCACCAGGTGCCTCCAGAACGTGGTTTGTCGCAATTCTGGTAAGTCGACTGACGGCGTGGTCGAGAATCAGGCGCTCGATGTGGCCACCCTCGATGCGACGACGGTACAAGGCGCATCCTACTGGCATCGCTAGGCGCCGGGTGTTCACAAGGACGACATGGTACCATTCGTCGGCTCCAATTTTGACCTGGTGTTCATGCTGACCAGTGCGTTCTTGTTTATCCTCAGGAAATGGCAATTCTATCTGGTTGACCATGGAAACGAGCCCGTTCTTCTGGGCAGATTCACGGCGGCACTTCAGTGTCCAGGAAAATAGTGGGACATTCCGAGCACCAGACAGAAGAGAGACGTCTATTACCTTTGCATGGAGGGCGCATGTCCCGTCGTAGGTGTCCAGCCGCTGGTCATTTGGCAGGCATCCGCAGGACGCAATTAAATATCTCTGGAGCCACCACAGATGATGCTGCTCTGCCCTGCTGGAGCGGGGCGCTGTCGAAGTAGGGCACTTATCAGCAGACTCCAGGAGAGCAGGGGCTCTCCGCCTGCCATCTAAATCCTGGGCTCCAGCGTGCCGCCAAGCTTCTGCAGGAAGGACCCCATGGCTAGGCTCGACGTAGACGCAGTCCTCTCTGAAGGCCACCAGCACCGCCGGTTTCAGTTTTACCGTGCGCTGAGGTATCATCTGGTTTCTCTAGGCTGGTAGGCAGCCCAGGCTGGCTTCGGTTGCTGAAGGCAGCTGCGACGTAAGCCTTGTTGGCCGGAGGAAATTCTGAGTGAGCGTGGCACGTTCGTGTGGTGGCTTGCGTCGAAAGCAGCTCGAGGACACGTGCGCGAGAACCCTTCTTCATTCTCTTTGCTCAAGAGACGCTCAGATGGTGATCCTATGCACTGAGTACACTAACATTTAATGACCGATTGATTGGCTCCTTATTTTAGACCGAGCTTAATCCTTTTCAACGTGCCTTTTTTTTAAGGGGATGATCATTTAATGTTTTAAGCATATATTTGCGAACAACCCATATCTCAGAGGCGCTGTACAACATGGGTGTCAATTTTTTTCCCCGAAAAAAAAGTGTAATGCTGGGAAGTTTCTCTCTACCGTTTTTTTTGGACAAAGTGAGTCATGACTTTGGCAAACAACCAATTAGAGTTTTTCACCAGAAAAGGTAATTTCACTGCTGAAGTGTTTGTGTATCGTAAAATGGGCCGAAGTAATTGCAGATGTAATGAGTAATTTTGTGATATTGTTACCACGTCTAAATACTATACTTCACCGTTAAATAATCTGCACGCAGACATAGTTAAGTAACCCGCAACATGTCAAGAATGTGAGCGTTTTAATTTAACTGCATTATTGTTATTGCCGCCAAAATTGCATACCCTTTGACTTGAGACTACGTATTTTGGACTGCTTATGAAAAGTTTTTTGGTTTAGCCTCTCCATATTGGAGTTAGCCGTTTACAACTTAGGAGCGTGGTGTATACGAACTTGTCCAACTTTAACTGCAGCGGTGGCCTAGCAATTTGAACATCTGCCTCGCATGCGGGAGGTGCGGGGTTCGATCCCCAGTGCCGCCGGGTACCCACCGGTGATACAATGGGTAGAAGCTTTCCCCTGGCTGGTGCTCGGCTTCTTTAGAGTGAAATGCTTGGGAAATCGGTCTTTGACCCCACCCTGAGTAGACGAAAAACACGTTTTGCCATGGCGCTCTTTGGCCGCAGATGCCCTTACGGCATAAAAATTCATGAACATCACCAACTTGTTCACTTATACGGCTCAGTGGCTATGGCACTCAGCTGCTGAACGCGAATTTGGTGGCTGGGTTTCCGGCCGCGGCGGCCGGAAACCCAGCAGGTGTATGCAAAATATATAGAATTTTAGAATTAGTATATAGATTATAAAACCGTGTATAAAAAATGATGATGTCCGTTAAAGAAACCTAGGCAGTTAAAATCATTTCAAGTCCCTCACTGCTGTGTGCATGTTCTGCAGCTTTAGTGCAGGTTTGGTGCGTAAAAATTAGTCAAGTCTTTTAAGTAAGCACACGAAGATGAAAGTGGAGAGAATGCCTGAGCTTTATAAAAGTACACTGTACAGGTGGCCACGTTTATGAGTGCACTGCATGCATGTTCGCATAGGCAAGAGGAAGAGGAGCTATTCAGGTGAGCTTTGCAGAGGATGAGGAAGATGAAGGCAGCCTCAACACAATAGAAGGGGTTCTAATTGGGAATCAGTGGGAATGAATTCCTGCTCCAGCTGTATCCCGCATTTTGCGCTTCGCGAAAAGTCTGTGTGCGAGCTATCGATCACGACATGAGACAAAGCTGGCGATAGCGCAACTTCAACATGTGTGCAGGCATCAGGGTCCCGTCTTCGCGACAATCCCGTATTCACGACACATTTAAACCACGAGATTCAAAGCGCGAAATGCGGTGGTATTCTGTGGCATAACATTGCCATGCTTGTTGTTTTCTTGTGCTCTTCATTTAATGCCGCCAGCATGTGGTTTCATCGTTTGTTTTCGACACCGCACGCAACCGGTTCACTGTTCAAGGGATTCTGATCACGCGTTACAGCCTCTACAGAGTCCGACATTAGTGTCTGCTTTTTAGGAGACGTGTTATGAGACGTTTGCTTTATGAGACCCCCCCACCCCCCTTTTTTGCAATGCGAATTTCCTCCGGGTAAATAAACTATGGGGACGCTTAAGTCACCTTAAGAGTGGAATGTGATATCATTAGTTTGCACTTTTGTTCGCAGCTTTTCTTGCAATTTATGCGTGTGTTTAAGTCAGTTTCGTTGCAACTGTCGGTCCATCAACTGCCATATTCGGACTGATAGCTGTAGTAGCAGGCATCCGCTATGCTGACATTTGCACATATCGCATTTTTCTCTGATTTTTCATTGCGATTTTTTTGGAGCTAATGCTACCTAGATTGCTATATAGAAACAAGGCTGCTCACAACCTGGTGGGCAGGTTGTGATGACGTCACAAGAGCCCGTCTCGAGCAATCATTAATTTAATTGCCAACTTCCACGATGGGCAGGTCGCTTACAATCCGATGGCCAGGTAGCCACCTGTCGCGGTGAGCAGGTTGTGATGGCGTCACAAGATCACGTGACCAGTCAGAGAGAGAGATAAAACATTTATTATTTCCTTGAAGTGTTCTACGATTCAGGTAGGCGGACTCCTCAGTTCAGGACTCCGGTGGCTTGGGCGGATGCCTGGACCAGTCTGATGATGCGACACTGGTCCTCCAGACCAATGCTGGTCAGGGCTGCCTCCCACTGCTCGTATGATGTCTGTAATGTTTTTAGATGAGGTGGTTTTTTGGGACAATTCCAGGAAATGTGAAACAGCATAGGCTTATCGCCGCACCATGGACAGAAGGGGCGGTATTTGGACGGCTGAATGAAGCTGTACAAGTACAGGTTAGGAAAGGTATTCGTTTGTATTCGCCTCCAAAATGTGGCTTCTGTGGTGAGTTTAATATGGGGAGGGGGATATATTCGACGATCTAATCTAAGCATCTCCAGCAGTTCCCCTTAGTTTGATGGTAGAGGGGTTATACGGGCAAGGATCCGCTCGGTTTGGTAGCTCACGAGCTAGATCGTTTGCCGCATCGTTGCCTTCAAGACCTGTATGGCCCGGGGTCCAAGGAATGTTATGGGGCGTTGAAGTGTAGGTGAGAGGCCCGACGGTATGAGTAGAGCCGCTGTCATTTTTGGGACTCTCCCTGTAATGTAATATTGACAGGCTCGCTTCGGGTCAGTTATTATGTGAGCTGATTTGTCCGCCAGATCACAATGCCTTATGGCGAGGGCGATGGCGGAGGCTTCCGCCGCGGCAGGATCCTCAACCCGGAGTGAAACACTCGTCAGTAGTTGAAAATTGTGGTCAAGGGCGACTGCAACAAAGATGCTCGGTTCAGTGTACGCCGCCACGTCTACATAGACTGCTTTGTGATCTGACTCTAGACGCCGGCGTAGATGAGCGACCCTAGCCTCCCGTCTGCCTTTGTGGATTTCTGGATGCATATGTTTTGGGAGCGGCGCCACCGAGATCTGTCTTCTTATGTTTGCAGGTAGGGAAGTGTGTCGCCAGCGCTGAAGAATGGCTCTTCCGGTGGTGGTCTGCTGGAGTCGGGCTCTCTGCGATGCTAAGACCGGATCTTTGATCTACTCAAAGGTGTTGTGGACTCCAAGCTTGATTAGACATTCGGTCTAGGTGCTTGGAGGAAGGCCGAGAGCTGTTTTGTACGCGCTGCGAATGACAGTGCCGGCCTGCTTAAGTTCTCCCTTTGTGAGATGATGATACGGAAGGCCGTATGCTATTCTGCAGATAACCAAGGACTGTACAAGACGAAGAGTGTCTTCCTCGCGCATGCCTTTCTTGTGGCGTGTTATACGACGAATCATACGTGTAATTTGGTGGGTGGTTGTTTTGAGAGTTTTTATGGTATGTCCAGCGCGTAGGTTACTTTGAATCCAAAGCCCGAGAATTATAATGACCGAGACCTCTCGAATCGGTTGGCCTTCCACATAGAAATCTATTGGTCCAGAGTTTTTGTAATTTTGACCGTGCACCCTGATTACTTCTGACTTCTCCGGTGCACAGCGAAGGCCACTACTAGCGGCAAATGTTTCGACAATCGATGCCGCTTCCTGTAGGGCTTGTTCCTTCTGTGCAAGGGATCCCTTAGTCGTCCAGATAGTTATATATCGTCTGCATACAGAGTAAATCCTATATCTGGTAATTCCTGCAGCCGACGAGCCGACTGAATCCGCATTTCGGCCCTCTCTTTTCGGGTTACGCTAATGAGAGATTTCAAAAGCTATCTTCAAAATGCAAAAGTTCACACAGCAGTCTCTCGTGGTTCTCGCACTATTTACGACGAGCTTTGTCCGGCGCGAAGAAAAGCTGACAAGTCTTCATAACATCCTCCCAAGTGCTGAATGCTGTCACACGGTCGTATTAGTCCAGCCGGACCTCTGCGTCTTCTCTGTGGGAGCCAGAAAAAAAAGGGGTACTCTTGACTGCGGAAGAAGAACAACCGGAGTTGTCGCAGTTGGCAGGCCAATTGTTTCATTTCATTTAGTAATCTGATAGCGGTAGAGTTCACGTCAAGAGCAAAATCCACCGTCCGACGCGATAAATTCTCTGACTGGTAGAACTCTACCGCTATCAGATTGCTAAATGAAATGAAACAATTGGCCTGCCAACGACGACAACTACGGTTGTTCTCCCGCAGTCAAGAGTACCCCCTTTTTTTCTGGCTCCCTCGGAGAAGACGAAGAAGTCCGGCTGGACTAATACGACCCTGTGACAGCATTCAGCACTTGGGAGGATGTTATGAAGACATGTCAGCTTTTCTTTGCACCGGACGAAGCTCGCCATAAATAGTGCGACAACCACGTGAGACTGCTGTGTGAATTTTTGCATTTTGAAGATGGCTTTGGAAATCTCTCACTAGCGTAACCCGAAAAGAGAGGGCCGAAATGCGGATTCAGTTCTGCATTCAACCACCAAGTGAACCGGTAAACGTGCGCGCCGAAAAATGACGCCCCTTTTCCGACGAGCTGGTATGACCCGACATCACCGAAGATCAGAATGTCAACTTTTCGATGCGTAGTATCTACGTCAGTCTAGTACAAAATCCACCCGAAACTGCCACAAAGTTCTTCATTGAAGCGTCCACTATCGAGAAAACTTTGGACGTACGAACTCGCAAGAAGCAAAAACCAAGTTCCCTGGGTAAGTCACTCGCAAGGCATGGCTCTAAGTGGAGGTAACCAGCGGGATGTCATCCGCGAGATATTCCGTGAAAAGCTGCAGTAAGGTGCTGCTTCGCCGCCGCAGCCTCAAGCAGCGGCACTCCATGAACGTCATCTAGGAAGATGTCCAGTATGTACTCAGGCCCTAGGCATTGACGGCTACAAACAACACAAACGCCCCACACAAAGACCTATGCTGCTGCAGCGCGCAGTCCTGGACCCCGACGAGAGGCCCCAAGGCTTCCTCCACCACGAAGGTGCCAGGCTGCAGCCCCACGACAGCGACGGAGTCCCAGAATTTCTGTGGTCAGATGTTCTGTAGCAATCGCTACATTACGGTAGCATTTCGAGCCTTCAGCGTGGCGGCGCCGCCACCCTGTTGCTGCACCGCCATCCTGTGGCTGCGCCGCCACGCTGTCACGTGTCACGTGGTTGGTCCAGTGGTGTGAAGCAGCTGCCGGCGGCGCGGTGCCTTGGCTGATCACGTGGTTGGTCACGTGACGAAGTTCTACTCGGCCAGCTGTAGCCTTTAAGAGAATTTTATTTTTCCGAAAATATCTACAGTGCTAAGGACTCTTTACGCAAGTGGTCTGGTTTTCAAGGACATCACAATGAGTCATCATTGTACAGGTATCACATATATGCAAATGACATTTCAGTGGACAATTCTTGGTTTCTACACGAGCTGGCTTAAAGCAGCTTCATTATGAACTTAAGTGGAATACAAGGAAGGAAAAGATGAGCAACACTGGCCAAACTTCTTAATACGGAAGAATGGGCGTGGACACACCTCTATCGCTAACAACAATGAACCTTGTTTACCAGAGGAGGAGGAAGGCCTCCTCACCTAACACGACAAGTTCCTCATTCAAGTGTTTCAGCATCAAAGTTCTAAGGCGGTACAGTAAAGGGAACATTGCTTTCTGCGGGCGTCCCCGCAAGACAGCAAGTCCCCTCCTTTTCCAGAGTACATAAAGACCCACACACATTATTAATTCAACAAAGAAATCGTGACTGCGACTCTGCCACCGCATGCGCAGCTGGAACATGCGCGCTACCAAGCGCCAGAAAGGGTGCGCGACAGGGCATTCAAAGACGGCATGGTTCAGAGTTTCAGTTCGACCGCATTGCGGACATGAGGCGGAGGGCGCCACGCCTCACGCCGCAAGGCGATCAGCTGTGGGTAACGCTTTCCATTTGCGAAGCCCGGTAAAGATGGATACATCAGCGGGGAGAGAGGCAAAGATTCTTTGCTTCCGGCTTTTGCACACTTTCCTGCGCTGGTCTACATTCAGGGTGCGAAAGGCAACATATTCGCAAGTTTCACTCGCGGACAATTCTTTCAAATCACAATCAGGAAGTGTACCTTCAAGAAAATGTAAGGATCTCACGACATATGCATAGAAAGCTGGCGACTTTTCAGCCGGAGGGCCTTTCCAATTTGATAACTCAAAGAAGCGACGCAATGTTCCCATCAAATATGCGGTGAGTGCTCTTTCTCGGTACGCTGCGTCTGAGATAAGGTCCCACATGGCCCTTGAGGCCAATACGCGACACATAGCTTCAAGATCCGGGATGCTGAAGTCACCTATGTCGGTGGGCAGGCGGACAAAAAGCTCTTGCAACGCTCTCTGCGCGTCCAACCCAGAAGAAAGATCAACACGCTGTGGCCAGCCTCTGGAGGACGCGGCGAGGAGGGCGCGCTATTTTTGCGACGTAGAGTAAGGAAGCTATTATGCTTGTTCTGATAAGGTAAGCTCGTTTGGAGAAAGGTAGGCCGAAGGATTTTGAGACTTCGATGCGCTGATCAGCTTTGCGTTTTATTTCATTCCAGGTGGCTCGGGCTACGTCACCGAAGGCGAGGAACGTAACACCAAGGACTTTTACGCCACCTACCCATTGGACACCATCGGGAAATTGATCATTAAAAGACCCAAAGCGTAACTCCTGGCTTTTAGCTGGATTGAGACGTGCACCTGACAGGCCGCTGTAAGTGTGAAAGAGCCTCAGAAATGCTCTATAGCTGTCAATGTTTCTAATAAACAGAGAAATATCATCGGCATAAGCTGCTACTTTAACCTCGCCCAAGCCTGAAGAGGAAAGCCCCGTATCGACTTGCAACTTTGAATTTGTTGCAACAGCGGTTCTATGCAAAGGACGAAAAGAATTTATGACAGTTGGCAGCCCTGGCGCATTCCGCGGCTCACAGGAAGAGGGTCGGTTATCTGATTGTTCACTGTTAGGCTTGCTGCTAAGTCGGTGTACAACAATTTCAAGACGCCTATCAGACGCCCTGGGAAGCCAAAGCAGTCTAGAACTGTGAAAAAGTAGTCACGCTCAACGCGGTCAAAAGCTTTTTCTTGATCTAGGGAAACAAAAGCTCCCGGAATCTGCGTGCGCTTTGCAAAAGTGAACAAATCGCGGGTTAAAGCTAGTGACGAAAAAACTGTGCGTCCGGGCACACAACGTCTGAGCGTTGCTTATTATGTCAGGAAGAGCTGACGTTAAGCGGTGTGCTAGTATTGCAGCTAGTGTTTTATAATCGGAGTGCAGGAGGGAGATAGGCCTCCATGCTTTTGGGTCGGACGGCACACCACCACTCTTTAGAAGGAGCACTATGCGACTCTCGCGAAGATTCCTGCCGAAACCCGTCTACAAGAATGCCATTGAGCATGAACAAAAGATGCACATGTATCTCCGTGAAGAAAGGTTTGTAAAAAAACATGTGGCAGCCCGTCTGGACCGGCTTCATGGGAGGTGTTAATTCCCTGGAAAACCAGGCGAAGCTCTTCCAGCGAGACTGGATTACATAGGCTGTCGCGGCGCTCTTCAGGTATGCAGGCTATCCCTGAGCAAAATTCACGAACGGCTGCTTTTAGGTCGCTTATGCCTGTGCTCTCAGTTGTAAAGAGGCGAGTAAAATGTTCACTGAAGACAGCTTTGATGTCCTCAGCGCTTTCTGACTGTTCACTATGCGGAAGTTCGACAAACTGGATGGTGGAACGACCCTCTACGGAACCGTAGCGAACGCTGCGGAGTACAGCGGGGTCCGCAACTGGTCTACCTCTAATATAACTTTGTGCTGCAGTTCGGGAGCTGAGGGAGAGCAGAAGTTCATAGCGCGCTTGTAGCTGATTGAGGTAATCCTACATTGTAAAAGTGAGGGGCGCACCACGCTGCACAATGCGTGCCCTTCGAAGGGTGTCGTTAATTTCTGCAGTTAAACGTAACTTTCTATCTCTGTCAGCTTTGGTCAGCTTGTCACGCTAACAAGCTTTTAAATCGTCCCAGCTGCGTGATTGTGCGCGATGACTGCACGTTTCAGCGAGAGCTTCGCGTAGGGTGGCCCCACATTCGGGGTCATGCACTAGTGTCATGTCCATTTTCCAAAAATTCTTGGATGGGGCGGGCTGACCAAAGTGCAACCTCACAGACACTGGAAAATGGTCCGTTATACCCGGAACAGCTGGCGGAAAAGCCAGGACTTCGCAACTAGTGACATCAGTAGCGAGAATTGGCGGAAAGCAAAAACGATCGAGCCTGCTCAAGCTCGAGCCGCGTTGCCATGTGGCAGCAAACTCGTTACCATGTACCTGAACCCATGGGTCTAGAAAGCGTTACTCCTCAATGGGATCGCCTTTCTCAAAGCGTTACTACACACATCCATAGCTTGTTCGGCGTGTTTCATATGGCCTTGAACGGAGGAGTGGATGTGGTGGCGGTATTCACGAATACATTTACCAATATTTTGAGTAACCGTTCGTAGTACGGCATTCTGGGTGGTGTCATAGCATTTCTCTTTGCATATAGCTTACATGTTTCAGTCATGTTGAAGGCAAGCTTTTGACAGGGGTTCTGACCAATGACATATGCACCTTCGATTGCACGCTTTCTGAGACGCGACAGGGGTTCAGACAGATGACATACGCACCTTCGGTCGCATGATTTAAGGCGCGGTTGAGGTGTCCACCGATATGAGTTCTGAGAGCTACCGCGTCCGTTCCTTTCCTCAAAGCATCTCTGTTCGCATTCCTCCTCGTAAGCCGACTTACGTGTCCCGAGAATTTTGCGAATCAAAAGCTTCTCTAGGCTACCCCGTACCGATTTCGCTGTGCTTGCGTGTTTGACCTTCAAGTGAGGCAAAGATCACGACTAAGCCATGGTATAACTGTGGTGTCCTACCGCATGCTACGTCAGGCACCTCAAGGTGAAGTCAAGGTCAAGGTCAAAGGTTGAGGTCAAAGGTCAAATGAAAAGTTAAGATATCTTAATAAGATTATGACTTGGACACCTCAGTCGTGCTTTAAGCTACGTGGCAGTAGTGACAGACGTGCGCCGCATGCATTGGCATTCACAAGGTTGTAGCAGAAACGCGGCACTGAAGCTGTAAACTGTCGGCGTTCTTTGTGTTCATTGGCGTTAGCGTTGCCAGCGTTCTAGACAGATGATTTCGAGGAAAGGAATAGTAATAATAATAATAATAATAATAATAATTGTTTTTTTGGGGAAAGGAAATGGCGCAGTATCTGTGCGACACGAATGGCATATCGTACCGGGCAGGTATAGCATGCAGGGAAGGTTGGGACGTGTAAAAACGAAGCCACGGTGCCGGTATGAGCAGGACGTTTAGTTGATTTTACGAAGGCTTCTAATGGGTGCAGTGGTTTGCCTGTTCTCGTGGAGGCTGCCAAAATGGAAGTAGATGGGCCTCTTGTTTTGAATGACTTTCTTGCTAGACCGAGGGTATGGCTGCGGGACTCCAGGAGCCCGGTCTAATGTATCGTGGTGTAGCAGGTTTATCACCTCGTCGCCTGCAATCCCGGCGTGGCCAGAACAGCGGATCCAGATGGGCATGGAACCAAGTGCATCTGCCAATTCTACACGCAGTACAGATGAATCTGAAAATAAGCAGATGGTGTAATATGTCGTAACCGAATATCAAATATAACGAAAAGATCTAGATACAGCGAAGTGCTGCAGCATGATGTAGGAGAAAATTGGATATAGTTAACTACACCGGATGTAACAAAATGGTGTATTATGTCGCAGGCGAGAAATTAAAAGTGGTGTAGCATGTCGTAACTGAAAACTGGATAACAGCAGGAGTAGAAAAACGCAATGCTTACGCATTTCTCGCCTTAAGCAGACTTAAGTGCCCTCTGATTTTTTTTCTTTCACGCAAAGCTCCTCTCCCCTGAGGTCACTGAGGTGTTGGAAATAAATAAATAAAAATTTACGCGCTACATGGCAAAGAAAACAAAACTAGAACCAATGGGGACAACAACAAAGCAAGGAACCAAACATACCGGACATGCCATAGTTCACTCATTTCTCGACATCTTGTACAAGATGCGAACACGGTTGCAGAAGTCGACGATGCCCCACGCGCGGGACAAAAATGTTCAGCCAGACCATAAGAAACCAAGTCTCCTGCGGGCAGCGCATTGATCTACACCTACCCATGCCAAAGCAACGCACCGTTGGTCAGTATAGGGACGAGTACGCAAACCGCCTCTGAGACATTTGTGTGCATGTACACATGCAAGCTATATCGCCACCCCTGGCGTGTTGTCAAGGGCAGCTGCTGCAGTCAGTAACACCACACCGCAGCGAAACATTCTCGTAAACCCCTCCTCGTTATACCGCAAGGCTCTTCGCCATGCATACCTCTCGGCGTTGCGGCTGTATATAAGAACGATGCAACGACAGCGCGCCTGCTGCATGTCCTCAACGCGAAACCACGCTTATCATGCTTCGATTGTCCATGCAGACTACGCGAGTTCAATGACCAGGCGCTGCGCACACTAGTCGCTACGTTACGGGAAGAACTTCAGCGGCAGCCGGACGTGCCTTCAGTTCTTTTGTTTTTGCGTGTGTGCGTTAATCCTTGCCTTGTCGAGATCAGGCGCACAGAGGCACGAAAACACTTCTAATTGGAATGCGTGTCTATTTCTCTGCCTCGCAGACCTGCGTGGAGCAGGCCTACACGCGGTGGGACAAACCAAACACACTCGGCGTGGTATGTTGCTTGATAGATCTCGGTATGCGATTACGTACAATAAGCGGAGTTTCGCGTTCGTGTGACGTCATTGTAAGCGGTTCTCGAACAGTGCTTAGCAAAGGAGCACGTTACGTGTTGCTGGAACACGTCTGGAGATGCGTGTCTTCTTTTTCCAAGCTAATGTTTTTACAGGTCTTTGATACAGATAAGTGTGTCAGCAACCCCTCTGTGTGCCTTAGTGAAAAAGAAATGTCATTTCTGAACGCCAATGATAGGACGAAAGATTGGAGGAACGGGAGACAATTCCGATAATCATGCCACGAATGCGTGAGGTGATGTGTTGGTTTCTGTTTTGTTGTTTTGTACCTAGTTCTTATATAGGCTGGCTCAGAGCAATAAAACACAGTTGTTAGTCAGCGCTTGTGTTTGCGTCCTTCTCGTCTCGTATTTGTTACTGCTGCGCTGCAATTTTTCCAGTACTTTGAAGGGAGCGTCCACCGGGCCTTTACTGGTGTTTAGCCCTTCCCGTCAAAGCTGCTTTGCCGTTTCGTTGTTCATGACAAGAAAAGCATTAAAAAAAGGAACGTAACACCTAGGATGTTCGCAAACATGAAATAAAAACAATACTCTCCCAGTTAGGAGACCCAATGCGTACGGCCACCTCTCTGCGAATCACAGTGGTCCTTTAGAGCGAAAGAAAAACAAATATATAAAACAAATTTTGTCGCGACTGTTATTTGAACCAGCGGCGGCGCGATCAGACCACCTTTGCAGGCCAGTGCTTGAGAGCCGTGTGCTATATATGACCGCTTTTTTTAGATGGTATTTATTATAGTAATCCAATGTTCTATATACGTGAACTGTGTACAAACAATGAGGAGAACAATCGCAAACCATTACAATGCATCATACGCCACACCTAAACAAGGAAGCACGAGAAATGAAAACACAGAGCCCATCACTACTATATCATTTTAGGGCACACTTAAGCAACGTTGCACTAGAAAAAGGGCAATGAAGAGCCCAGCACTAGGATTGGTTGCCGCCCTGGTTAAAACTCGATCTGGACATACAATGCCTTTAGATGCACAATCAATCTGCTGAAGTGGTCTTTTGCAGAAATAACAGATTTACATTGTGTGTCGATCATGCGAGTTTTCTAAAGGCTGTGTAGTATTATCAAAAACAACTTGTCTCAGGGTTCATCAACAAGGGGCAGTGCAGTGAGGTAGTTGTAGTTGTAACCCTCAAACAATGGCACATGCCCACATAGCGGGATTGGCCAAGAATCGGTGGCACATAGAGTTTTTCAGGTGAATATTCCCTGGACGAAAATAAAAAGAATGCTGAGGAAGGAAGAAGTAAACAAGATGGAACAGTGAAATGAAACGGGAAATGCATAACGCACGCAGAAGATCGACAGTCAGGCTTATAACCGTGTGGTTTAATGATGATGATAATTGTAAGAAAAATAAGTTTTGGAAAAAATTTACCAACGTAGGCGATTTGATTTCATTAAAAAATTTTGGACGGCGGTAAAAACAGACTTGTGGTTGTACCCAAGTATGGTGGCTCCAAACGACAATATGACTGGGCTGCTCAAACAAAGGCCTAGCTGTTGTAATGGCTTCTTTAAAAACCATCTTCTCATCGTGGTGTAGCGGCGACACAACAAAAAATTGGAGGACGCTTAAGCTTTGTCTTTAAGAGTGAGACGCGACAGCATGTCGCCGCGTTGCCGAGAAGTACACGGAACGCCATCTACCGTTCATCGCGACGCGTGGCCCGTTGGACAATTTAAGGAAAGGACGCCTGTCTCACTTTTCTCGCTGGACACCCGGAACGCGTCGTAAGGGAAGGAAAATCGATCAATCAATCAATCAATCAATCAAAATCAATCGCTCGATCGATCGATCAATCAATCAAGCAATCAATGATCAATCAATCGATAAATTGATCAGTTGATCGATCTATCGCGCAATCAATGATCAATTAATCAATCAACCAATCAATTATTCAATCAGTTCATTATTCATTATTCAATCCATCAATCAATCAATCCTTAACGCTGTCGCGTTAAAATCTCTTCCCTTACATCGCGGTTCAGGTGTCCAACGAGATGCGCCATTTTTCGCTCACGGCCTAAGACGCCGACTCCGATACCAGCTTTTCTGCGACACGAGCTCCTTAACGCTGTCTCGTTAAAAAATGGTCTACGGTTTTGTGCTCATCACAAAATACACAGACGGGATAAAGCGCCAAACCAGACCTGTGCAAATAAAAATTTAAGGGTGGGATCGGTGAGCGGAGCCTTGATAGAGAGACCTCAAGCTTTCGTGAATGGCTTGATTGCCTGGTCCAGGAATACATTAGGTGCAGGTAATCAACAGATCTTAAGAGAAATCCAGTTGTCATTTTTAACAATTTTTGTCCTCGAAACCTAGCTGTTGTGATGTACGCTCTAGCAGGAACGATAGGTAGCACGGGGCCTTTGAGGGACGCCTTTGCCAGGCAGTCCCGAACTTCATCGTCTCTCACACCGCTATGACCTGGCACCCATATCAAGTGAACAAGGCTCAAATGCGGAGGCATTAATGAATGGAAGGTGTTTAAGATTGGCGAATCCACAGCTGAAGCAAGAGCCGAACACAAAAAAAGAGTGTCTGTAATGACAGCCACTGAAGCGAAAGATGGCTGTAGTTTGCGAAGAAGTTTGGTTTAGAACAGAATGCGGTGCGAATTATATCTTTTTTTTTCAATGCCCGATGTAAGATACCTCAAAAGAGCATTGCATCTTTGCAATATATGAAACAATGCTCAATCGCTCAATCAGTTCTGAAACATCACAACAGCGGCAAATTACAGTAGTCACAGGAATGCTATTTTTGATGTTTCAACTGGCAATGTAGCTTATGGAAAAATGTGTGCGTATATGGTGAGAGGGACATTTTACGTACTCTTTTCAGTACGTGATGTTCCGGTAGACCAAAATACACAGAGCGGTACATAGGCGCAAGGAAGAACATAGAAATTAAATCCTCGTGTAAACGTTTCCTCGACACTGAAAACAGGAACTCAGGGAAGGAGTGAATAAGCAGGAAACGAACTGCCAAATTACTCATAATGCATTAAGTCATTGAAACACGGGTGATCAGAAAAATTTGAAGGCACAGTGAGGTTTAGCAAAGCATTAACTAATTTAACTGGCAAGAATGCACGCTCTATTGGGTGTGTAGCGTCACGGAAAAACATGAAAAGTGAAACTATCTGTCGGATATGCAAACAGGTGGACTAAACCAAGGCCACCAGCTCTTACAGGCCGAAAAGCTTCACACGCCTCATAGATTCTAGAGACGAATCCCACACAAAAGTGGCGACAATTCTGTGAAAACGTTGTATATAGGATATTTTGCAATGAATAATTTGGGAAGGATAGTAAATTTCATTGGCGGGAAACAGATTACATGCGGTCGCCATGCAAAAATTAGGAGACCGTGGAACACACAAGTCTGAGCATAGCGCTGAAGAGTTGGGCACTCTGTCTTTCCCGTAATGCGCACTATGCTAATAAGCGCTCAAAGGGACGCCAAGGTACAGTCTTGGTCAAAAAACCTCAGGCCGCTGTGAATGGGCCAAGAGCGGCCGCGGTCCGCTATCGTGGCGCTGCCACCGACAGCGCGCGCCACCACTCGCTTGCGCTGAAGAAGAGGAAGAAGACAAGGAAGCATGTTATTAGAGGACGAGGAAGAAGAAGAGGAAGAGGAAGAAGGAGAAGAAGGAGTAGGAGGAGGATGAGGAGAAGAAGAGGGAGAAGAAGATGAAGAAGAAGAGGAAGAACAAGAAGAAGAAGGAGAAGAAGAAGCAACAGCATGCCCCTCACTCTCGGGCGTCCCTTGATAAGGCGCCCGCGAAGAACCTAGTGCAGCTTACATTCCACCTGCTGCGGGTTTATCTTTCGAACGCCGCGCCACTGCGCTTTGTGCAAGTAATGGCACTAGCCAGGGCGAAGCTTCCCGATGCCCTCGCAACGCGCTGTGTCATAGAAAATTCCCTAATTGCCAAGATTGCTAATTGTTATATTTTGTTCTGCAAATTCAGAAGCCCAGACCTTCAAATTACCGTGATAGCTATTTTGTGTATTGTGAATGAGTCGACCGACACGGTTCCATATTTTCAATGTGTTGCTGTTCGTACAGGAGACACAAATTTAAAATGTGACCTAGACTTGCCTCCGAGCACGCTTGTGTGTAACCAAGTTGTGTTTTGGTGTGTGAACCATTTGCTCACCTTCTTTGAAAACGCGATCAGAAGCCGCAGTTTCGACTGCAAAGGGCTCCCTTCGGAAAGTGCTCGTAGCGACCTCTGTAATACAGATCATCGTAAAACACACTTGCCCACTAAGAAACGACTGTATACTTGTGATCGGAGCAGCGGTCTTTTATATATCCACAGACATAGTGTAAAAAAGTTTTGGAATTAGAGGACAGTCTCCTTCCCTGTCAAGCCATTAGAGTTACAACCACTCCTTCCCCACTTTGGAATGTGTCCACTGTCTGGCCTGTGTTAACGACATGTGGAATACTGACTCATTCCGGTTAGTGCCCCTTCCATGCACACATAATCCGATGCAAGTGGGTCCCGTGCTCGTTAGGCGTTACGGTTACTTGAGTTATTGCTCTAAATTCGGAGTAGAGAAGCAGAGACCACAGCCACGAGATTATCACCTTGTGATAATGAAGATCAGCTTCATGGTCGCGTGATGACCACGGCCACGAGATGATGAACGCACTGCTTCCTTTTTACATCCTGCTCTTTACGAAACCAGTGTATCAAAGTAGACGAGTTTTTGTGAATAAGCTCAAAATAAAGCAATGGAAACGTAATAAAAATCGCCACGATTCTCTGTGCTACATCACGTTACG
The DNA here is from genome assembly GCF_052857255.1 of Amblyomma americanum. NCBI lineage: Eukaryota > Metazoa > Arthropoda > Arachnida > Ixodida > Ixodidae > Amblyomma > Amblyomma americanum. The sequence goes on along the minus strand of NC_135497.1, from coordinate 121,323,352 downwards.
TAAATTTTCACGGCTGTTCAAAAATCGCTCCAGTGCCGGGCAGCTTCGCCCTCTCCAACGTTATTACTCGTTCAAAGCGCCGCCGCGTGGCGGGCTTAAGACAAGAACGCAGCAGGCAGAATGAACACTGCATTAGATCGTGACGGGCGCTGTTACCAACAGAAGCACGAGAGTGAAGGGCACGTTTCCCCCGAGCTCTTATCTTCGGAGACCCCTCACAGCGTCCTGCAGTTTTTTGACCAAGACTACTTGGGTAGCCGACGTGTCCATTGCATACCAGCATATTTAGCAGGTTGGATCCCCACAATTCAAACCAGGAACCGCAACTCTTAAAACGATTAATCCGAGCACCTGACACCGAACAAAGTCCTCCATTAAACGAATAACTTCATAGATGTTTGGCTAATCAGCGCAGAAAAACGCGAGGTCATCTGCATAAGCTAATTCCTTCGGTTCGTAACCCATAACACGAAAATTACTGAAGGCTCTACTAGTTATAACATTTACGCAAAGCGCCTCCAAGTATATTGCGAACAGGAGCGGGGAGAGTGGCAACCTGGTTTCAGAGAGGACTGAATACAGACAGGTTGTGAGAGACCGCCGTTTACTGTTAAGCGCGTATAAGATTTTGCAGCAAAAGCGTATCCCATAATAGAGAGAATTGAACCAATACTAACGTGATGTAAAAGAGAAAAAATTGCTGGTAGACTAGGCCTGGTTAACCCTCGTCGAAAGCGAGAAGCTGCATCTCCTTGGCTACGTTTGTGGTCGAGCGACTGGCGGACGCGTCTCATCGATCATTCCTAGCATTCCGCTGAACGCATCAAAGTGCATCGTCGTTTTATCTGCTCATGAGATGCGGCCAGACGCTTTCCCGCTTTACCGAACGTCAATGTCAAAGATCAAAGGTCAAAGTCGAGATAGTTGGTGTAACAGTCGCTGGCGTCGCTGCTGTAGATGACGTCATTGGCATTGGGGTTTAAGGACAGTGAAGGGAAAGTAGATTTTAAGCGGGTAGAAGTAACCAAGCGAAAGTTATCTGATTGGTGGCTAAAATCAAGAGAAGAGTAAAATTTCATAAGTCATGGCTGGGTGGCTTGAGCCACTGCCCGATATAAAGGGTTCAGCCGTATCCATCCATCCATCCATCCATTCATCCATCCATCCATCCATCCATCCATCCCTCCATCCATCCATCCATCCATCCATCCATCCATCCATCCATCCATCCATCCATCCATCCATCCATCCATCCATCCATCCATCCATCCATCTTCATGTGTCGTACCGTACTACCACCAGTTATGCTCATGGTTTGACCTCTAATTACATTCAACGGGAAACTTGTGGCCTCGCTGACCTCTATGCAAGATTCAAGGTCAAACTTGCGGCCACGCTGACGGCTTGAAAAGCGGGCGTAGTGAAGCTTTTCGCTTCAAAAATAAGTGGTTGGCTCTATCGATCGAACGCCTTAGCCAGGTCGATTTGCAGCAGGACAATTGTTGTTCATGAGTTTCACTGCAGTACTGCAACACCGTGCGCGAAATATCTGTATTAGTCTGTATTCACCGTCCTGCACTGACAAGTCTAAACTTTGCACGAGCCCAGATTGAGGCAGTTGCCTCTTGTGCATAAATGGCGTAAGAGTGTTGTGAATTGTGCTGCGCTTTCCCGGCAAAATTAGGTCTGCTTTTTAGATCGCATGGATAACAGACATTCTTTGCTGCTACAGGCACTCAGTGTAAACAGGTTACCAACTACCAAAACCACCGTTGCAATGCGATGTCAGCAGCAGAGTTCTTTGACATTTTTTTGCGTAGCACCAGTTCTTCGCGTGCAGTCCGCTTTACGACTTAAACCACACGTCTTTCCGAAGGCAGTATCGTCAAAACCGTACGACTAGAACTATGGCTGGTATGGAAAAAAAAAACAAGCGCCCACACGTAGCCGACTGGAACGTAGAACGAGAAAAAAAGGCAGCCAAGAACTTGAAATCAACGCAGATAAAAGGCGAGCAACCGCACGCAAAGAAGTCACGAGATGACGAGATACGCCGGCTAAGGGGCCACCAACCGGCAGCCGGCGACAAGCAAGCCGCAGAGTAGTCAAGGTGGACGGCGCAAGAGCCGCTGACCGCTGCTGTGAGGGAACGTGATCATACATATTATTTTACTAAAAAAAAGCGTTGTCCTTTCCAACCAAATGTACGCTGACAAAATATGTTTAATGAGTAATTAAAATATATTTAAAATCGTTAATACTTACTAATATGTAGCCACTTATTTTTCTTATATTTGTGTTTGTCCGCACACTTTATTTTGGCGGTGGTAGCTGACGTGCGCCTTGAGAAGAGAACATTCCAAACGTCCGTTTGAGTGCAGCGTTTTTCATATCCATTCCCGAATAGAAATATTGCAGCATAGAAAAATAAAAAATATCGACAACACCCTTCGTTGTAGCAGGGAAGAAAACTGAACTAGTCAATGATTGGATTGGAAAACTTTTAATTCGTCAGAAAAGGCAGAATGCAGGCGATCCGTACTAGGTGGCTATCAGTCCACGGCTGACAGCGACCTGGATAGCCCATTCAATGACCCGGGTTTGAACTCCCAAGTCTGAGCTGACCAACACGGCCTCCCACTGCTCGAGAGTAGGAACCTGAATTAGAGATTTCGGGGGCGGCTCCTCTTTAAAATTCCACAATAGGTGATCATAAGTGGCTAAATCACCACATAATGTACATGCAGGGTCGTATTCACCGGGGTAGAATTTTGACAACAGGTAAGGCGTCATGAAGGATCGCGTCTGGAGTCGCCTCCAAGTGGTCTCTTGCTCCTTGGCTTTGTCTGGAGGAGGGAATATCCTCCTTTCAAGTTTAAAATGATTAGTAATATCGTGAGAAGATGATAGGCCGTCCTTCGAAAAACTCTCAGCAAAGACAGCGTCCCCTGCTCGGCTGACGAATCCTCGAGCTGTTATGTATGCCGCTTCGTTACCAGGGTTCCCCGAGTGAGCCGGGACCCATATCAATTCAATAATTCTGTCTAGGTCTTTGGTTTGACCCAATATGCTCATTGCCACCTGAGAAATTCTGCCCCTCGCATTATTGCGTATAAACACTATCCGCAAGAAAATGAACCGAGTCAATGGTGCCCTGTGTCGACATAGATACACACTTCCAACAAAGATAAAGATTCTTATATATAATGCATACTTACTTCCAACCATTAACTACTGTATAAGTGTCTGGGGTACCACAACAAAACATAACAAACACAAGATCTTAGTTGCACAGAAGCGTGCTGTCAGATCGATTGCAAACCATGGCATTCCCATGCGTTTCCTTACTTTAAACAATATGGTATTTTGTCTGTTGATATATTGCACAAGTTCATATTGTTATGTGCATACAAAAATGCAGTTAAAACAAACAATCAACTGTTCCTTGCAGCCTTTAATCTACATCAATACACACCAGTGTACAATACACGATGTCTTTTACCTTGGCTTCTACCCTTTTGCCGTACTTTATACCGTAAACAGTCCTTATCCTATAACCTAGGAAATTACCTCAACACATTGGCAGAGAATAATGTTTTTATAGAAGACATCTGAAAGAAACAGTGATTATCTGTCATGTGCATTTTCGAATCTATTGTGGCATCAACGTAAATAGGTTTGGTGTATTATATTGTCTATTGTTCCTATTGTTTATGTGCATCTCTGTTGTGTACGCGGTCAGGGTTACACTATTGTTGTCCTTTTTCTTTGTTTGTTTTGATGGGGATATTTACCTCAACTTCAGCCTGATGTTCGCGAAACACACTGCTGTCGTTGTATTCATGGGGCACTAGGTGCTACTTCAAGCTGCATTATGCAGCTTTTTGCCCAGTGTCCCCTTTTTCCACAGTAATGTGTGTGGAGAAATAAATTTTCAATTCAATTCAAAATTTAGAGTCGCTGAGTATGGTAGTAGCTTCTGTGTACAGAAGACAGAAGAAGACAATGAAGAAGACAATGAAGTACAGAAGTACCCTTTTTTTTTTACTAATCACTGGCCACGTTATCAGCTTCCGCAAGTTAGGTTCACGCAGAATCTGTTAGCTCCGCTTCAGGGTGATCTGATCTCCTTGCAACGAGTTGCTGACACGCAGGCTGATCCCGTCTTCTATTACGACTTTATTTTCCCGTCCCATGCGAAGCATATGCCCGCACATACCCTAAATGGTCTTCTTTCTGAACACCTACAGAATTTTCCACATCATACTGTTCTCTCCACTGATGCCTCCGGCAGCTGTGAGAAGGCGGCGATTGGCATATATTCGCAGGATCTAGATTGGAGCTACTCCGTTCGTATCCCTGATTATACTCCTATATTCTTCGCAGAGTTTTTGGCCATTGGTTTGGCTCTTCTCAAAACTCCCAGACATGTCGCACGGGTTCTTATTCTCACAGACTGCCTTTCAGTTATTGTCTCTCTCCAAAATTCGGAAAAATCTTTCTTGACTCGTTCACTTAGGTTTTTTGTTCCGAGAACAGTGCGCGAGATCCGTTTGGTCTGGGTACCTGGGCATTCAGGCGTCTATTTTAACGAGGTGGCTGATTTATTGGCAAGGTCAGCCCTCAGCGCACCTGTAATATATCCCGTCCCTCACCTCATTCTGTTAGCAGCTTCACGTTTCCAGCGGTTCCAACATATTTCAGCCACTTTGAGTGATCCGTTGCTGAATACCGTGGACTTTCAACACCTAAAGTACCCATGGAATATCCGGTGGTGTAAGTCAAGGCTTTGGGAAGTGTCCATGACGCTCCTGCGATGTAGAATCCCTCACTTAAACTTGTACTTATGCAGGTGCGGGTTCGCTGCGACAAACCTTTGTGTATCATGTGGGCAAGTTGAATCAATCGATCATTTTCTCCTCTCTTGCCGGCGGTTCGCGGTTCAGAGAAAGCAATATCTGGAGGTTCCTCTTTCGAGACTAGGACTGCCTCTGTCTCTTACAGTTCTTCTATCGTTCGGTGCGAGTGCCAAGGGATTCCCGTTAAGCAGTGTATGCGGCTACCTTCACGATTACATAAGTGCAACTAATCGATTATCCTGTTAGCTATACACAAAATTCTTTCGCATGTCCAAAAAAGGCTAGATTGATTCTATTCCGGATGACTCATACCTCTTGAATTCTTTTTATTTTTCTCAATTTTTTTTATCTTGATTCAGTCTTCTAACGTTTCCTTCCCTGCGCAAATGCTTCATTGGCATTCTACCCTATACCTTGGCCAATCCCCCCACGTGGGTATGTGCCATATTACTTGAGGAGAAGAAGAAGAAGAAGAAGAAGAAGTACAGAAGACAAAGACATCACGAGCATTGCCTTCGTCTTTTCCATGCTGTACCCACGAGGGTTCGCTGCTGATGTCCTGCGGTGGGCGTACGCCATTGGCGTCTTCATTTCCTTTCAGCGAGTGATCAGTGAAGTAGCACCTAAGATGGCGTCGCCAGGAGCTTCCAGTCTGGTAAGCTCAGCTTAGTTTCTCGATCTGTTGGCAGATTCTGCTTGCTGTACTTCCTTGCACTACGCCGATAGTGATAAAGTGACGTTTTAAGGTTTGCAGCTAGGTCGTTGGTTTTTACCAATTTCGTCAGTTTAGCATTCCGCGAAACCATGTATTTACTATTTCCTTTCACACCGGTTTTGCGCACCAGCGCTTTGGCGCCACTCGCCCTGCTTGCAGTTGCAGGTAACTATCTTTACTCTCTTTCGCAGCTGGCGTCGCGGCCAATCTAGTTGCGCAATGTTCCGCTTTCTAAGCTGTAAGAGGCTTTCAGTGCTGTGAAGCGCACATGTTTATTCTGCGTATGTAATGCAGTGAGCGTCACGTTAAGTAAGAATAAATGTGGCCATTGTTTCCAGTTGTCGGAACCAGCCAGAAATAAGAAGATCTTGTGAAATGTTTAGCATGCTTTCTCCTTCCTAGAGCAGTACTTGCACGAACGGTACTCGATTGTAAGGAAAAAGGGATGTACTGTACTTTTCACTAGCCAGAGGAGGAATGGTCCGTTTAATGCCACTGTGACAGGTACTCTTTAACCGCTGCTGGCGACGAAAGCACTGTTGTGTAAGTTGTCAGTATCGTGGGTCATAAAAAATAAGCTGCGCATTATACATAACACTGCGTATCTAAAGACAAGTGGTCTTGTTTTGGGGCATGATAATGTCGCAGTCGACAGACAACTGACATACCGCATTTGTGAAAGAGCGCAGGCAAATAGGTCGAGATGGTCGTAGTGAATTGGTTGAATGAGCTTAATATACCTTGTCTTACTAGGAAGACTTGAAGACAGTTTTCAAAAATTGGATTTTTGAGGTAAAATAATGGTTTTTGCGGCATTGTATTGCCAGGGTTGGCGGGCATCAGAAATACGATGAAACATGTTAACTAGTCAGATGTCTAACTAATTCTTAATAATTAACTTTTTGACTATGAGTTAGGTGTGTAGCTGCAACTAGAGATTTTTAGGTGGCCGATTGTCTTAGCCGCTGCGGCCGGATAAAATTTGGCAGCTTCGTGTGAAATTACATGCGGTTTCGAAAACTTGCAGGCAATGCAACCCCTCATGCTTACGTAAATAGTCGAAAATGCTAAATTTTGTCGAGCCACAGCGGCGAGAGTAATCGCGTTTTCGAAATTACAAGAACTGATACGGTGGTTACAACGGGCCCCGCCGCGGTGACTCAGTGGTTAGGGCGCTCGACTACTGATCCCGAGTTCCCGAGTTCGAACCCGACCGCGGCGGCTGCTTTTTTATGGAGGGAAAACGCTAAGGCGCCCGTGTGCTGTGCGATGTCACGCACTGCACGTTAAAGATCCCCAGGTGGTCGAAATTATTCCGGAGCCCTCCACTACGGCACACCTCTCATCCTTTCTTCTTTCACACCCTCCTTTATCCCTTCCTTTACGGCGGGTTCAGGTGTCCAACGATATATGAGACAGATACTGCGCCATTTCTTTTCCCCAAAAACCAATTATTATTATTACTAACGGAACCCACTGCGGTGGCTCAGTGGTTAGGGCGCTCGACTACTGATCCGGAGTTCCCGGGTTCGAACCCAACTGCGGTGGCTGCGTTTTTATGGAGGCAGAACGCTAAGGCGCCCGTGTGCTGTGCGATGTCAGTGAACGTTAGATCCCCAGGTGGTCTAAATTATTCCGGAGCCCTCCACTACGGCACCTATTTCTTCCTTTCTTCTTTCATTCCCTCCTTTATCCCTTCCCTTACGGCGTGGTTCAGGTGTCCAACAATATATTATTATTAATTATTAATGGTCGGGTACAAAGCTCTAATTGCAACTAGACGCCTAACTCTAATAGTTTTAAACTTAATGAAATTAGTTAACCATTTTACTAGTTAAGATTCTTCACCGCTTTTTTGACGTCCGCCAATCCTGGCAATACCGTGCCGCAAAAGCCATATTTTTGCCTAAAAAATCCTATTTTTCAAAACTATACTTAGTCTTCCATGTCACACCCGGTATAGGCAAACTGCGTACGTGATAAGCTGTCACTTTTGTCTTCTGCATCGGTGAACCTCTAATCTGCAGCCATTTATTCGCAGGCCCAAAAACAAGCTCTTCGTGTTCTGTATGAAAACATGAAAAGTGCTTACCTGCGATGCCATTTCTACTTTTGGAATGGCTTTTGAATTGCGTGCGATATGGAACGTTGTCATTTTAGAATTATTTATCAAGGTTAGGGGACTAACTTGGACAGCGGCTTACGAAAGCAAGGTTACGAGGACGGGAAACGATTGCCTACGAAGTTAATTTTATTGCTACTTTTTTTTTCTATAATTGAGAGCCAGACATCCCACAATAGATAGCAGTCGACAAAAATAAACAAATATGAGGTATTTGTCTATTGCTAAATACAAAGTTGCGGAGGAGGGGGAGGAAAAACTTTATTAAAGGAAGGGGAGTCGGGCGAGCTTATGGGTGGGGCCCTCATTCCAGGGCTCCACTGGCTTGAGCTGCCCGCGTACCTGTTGTATTAGGGTCCGTTGGTCCTCCAGGTTAACGCTGGTCAGCAGCGCCTCCCACTGCTCAAATGTACTTTCTGCCTGTATAGCGTTTGGTTCGGCCCAACATCCCCACGAAATGTGAAAGAGTGTAGGGCGGGCCAGGGACATGTGTCCGAGTATATAATGTTGGGTGTATGAGATGTAGTCTATGGATGTTTGAAAATGTGTTCGTCTGGATCTGCCGCCAAGAGACGGAGTCTGGGTTGTCTAATTTCCTATGAGGTGGACGGAAGTGTCTCCTTTCAAGACGCTGAAACTCGACGCGTTCGTTATACCCTGAATGTAGAGGGGTAAAAGCGGGCACGGTTTGTGGCCCCGCTCGGTCGATGTTGCCTCGAGCTAGAGCATGTGCCCTCTCATTTGCCTCCAGCCCCTCGTGGCATGGGGGGCAGGTGATTTGGTGGTGCTTTGCGAGGGGTGCAGTACCCATGAGCCGACTGACGTGCTTGGGAACACGGCCTCTCGGGAAGTTTCGACACGCGTGTTGCGAGCCTGTGAGCACATGAGCGCTTTGGCCTTGGGACTCGTAATGTCTAATGGCAGTGGCCACGGCGGTGGTCTCCGCGGCCGCTGGTATTTTGACTATTACAGAAGCAGTGAATAGAGTGGAGAAGCGGTGGTCTACTGCCGCCACTGCGTACTTGTCATGGTCCGGGTATGTTGCGGCGTCAGCATAAACCACGTTCGCGGAATTGGCTAGCCGTCGGCGTAGGTAGGATACTCGCGCTCATCGTCTCCCTGTGTGAACGCCTTTAAGCATATGTTTCGGTATCGGGGCCACGCTGATGTATTTCCTGTGTTGTTTTTCTAGAGCGGATTGAGCGTCTAGTGCGCGGATGTCCGCAACTGTGCCTACTCGGAGTAGGATAGCTCGTCCAGCTTGGGTGGTCTGAAGTCTTAGTGTTTGAGATGCATGAATGGCTGCTGGTAGTTCCGCAAAGGTGTTGAAGTTCCTAGAGCGGTCAGACGCTCTGTCGAGGTGTTTTTAGGAAGCTTAAGGGCCGTCTTCCATACCTCTCTTATGATTGTGTCAACTTGCTGCTCCTCTCCTTTTGTTAGCGCGTGAAAGGATAGTCCGTATGAGATTCGGCTAAGTACGAGCGCTTGCACCAGCCGAAGAGTGTCTTCTTCTCGCATTCCTTGGCGATGTTTGGTAATGCGGCTGATCATGCGAGCTATCTGGTTTGTGGTGGTTTTGAGAGTCTGGATGGTGTGGGTAACACAGAGGTTGCTCTGTATACAAAGGCGGGCTGCTGATTGTAGGGTGGTTTCCTTTTGGCCCAGGGAACCCTTTATGGCCCATATAGTTATATCATCCGCGTATATGGTGAAACCGACATTTGGAAGTGCTTGCATAGCACGCGACAGCCTGAGCATAGCAATGTTAGCATTGTTGAAAAGCAGGGGATAAATAATAGCTCCCTGAGGTGTGCCTTTGTGTGGCATATCTTTGACGTCGGAGCGGCTTTGTCAATTGCCTATCGTGGCCGTGCGGCCCGTGAGGAACGTACGCACGTAAGCAAATACTTTTTCTCCGCCGTTAAAGTCATTTACGGCTTGAAGGATCGCCTCGTGGAATATGTTGTGGAAGGCGCCCTTTAAATCTAAGGCCAAGATGAGATGTTCTTGATCTCTGGGGATGTTGGTAAGTACTTATTCTCTCAGGAGCAGGAAGGCGTCTTGGGCTGAAAGCCCTGGCCTGAACCAAACCATAGTAGGGGGAAGAGGTTATTGTCTTCAATATAGTTTTGAGGCGGGTGTAGATGTCTCGTTCACAGAGATTTCCTAAACATGATGTTATTGAGCTGTGCCGGAGGGAATCAAGTGACGGCCGCTTGCCGGGCTTGGGAAGGGTGATAATTCCGGCATGACGCTAATCCTGAATTGCAATACCCTTCTCCTAGAGGTCATCATTGATGAAGTCAGTGATGGCTTTGATATGTGCATGACTCGGGTTACGAATAATAGCGTTTGTGTTGCGGTGTTGCGCGGTGTTGCGCTGGGATGCACGGGCTGCGGCTTGCACCTCGGCTATTGTATCGGGGCCTCAATTGTAGAGTTTGGAAGGCCGTTGTAGGTGATGGAGTAAGTTGCGGAAAGTCCCCACCTTCAAAGGCGAATTTCTTCACAAGGCATCCGCCACCTTTCTTTACTGTCACAACACAATTTACGCTAACGCATTCGCGCTACACTCGTAACTGCCCTGTGATTTTTTTTCGAAATTTTGCTGCATAGAATGGAAAGTGACAGCTATAGTACGAGCCGTAAAGGGCCTTCAACTTACTCGTCTCACTTCCGAGCAAGGTTCCATGTTTTAACAAAACTTTGGATTATTTCAATGTATTTTGCAGGTGAAGTTCAACATCCGCTGGGGCAACAGGAGCAACCAGAGTTCCATCATGAATACATCGGAATATATTGGTGAGGGTTCCCTCGCCCGCTGGTTTGCTTGGCTGGGTTTCAATTTTTCGCCTGTAGTGATTCTTGCTGCCTTGCATGGAAAGAGAGAAACTAGTAAGTACATACCATTACCTAGCCGGCGTTCACAGGACAACACGAGGTGAAACCGATGGCTTTGCTACTTGCTACTCGAGCTGGAACAAAGGCGATCGTGGCCGCCTTTTATCTCTCTTGGGATTTTCGGTGCTCCGAACGTGCTGCCAGAGAGCTAAAAAAACTGAGCGTGCAAGAGGTACTACTTTAATTTCATGATAACGTAGCCAAGATATTTGTTTACCGCTAAGTTCAGGCGCTAGATCATGGATGTCACTGCGAAGTTCGAGCAGGTCAGGCGTACTTAAAGAAGTCGGGGTGATAAAGTTTGCCATTTCTGAGGTGCACTTCACTATTGAAGAGGCACATTTACCAGAAGTCCTGGTTTTACGTGTTTTGAGTCATCTTTATCTTTCCTTTGAAACTATGTTGTGTATTCATTTCTTTCCTCTTTGAAGGAAGGAGTGTATTCATTTCTTTCCTCTTTGAAGGAAGAAGGGCGTAGGTTCCCTTCAAGAGCGCATTGTCAAATTGTGGCTGAATGCGGCCTTGCGCTTTCAGAGTTCGCTTGTCATGCGAGAGATGCGGGGTTCGATTTTCAGTCCTGTGGCGTACCCATCGGTTGCACAAGCTTAAAAAACGGCCTTTCGTCACATTACCCTCCCTTGACATAAAATCTATCTGTAAGGGACTGAAATTCGTCTTATGCGGTAAAGGTCACTGCTACCCTGTTTTGTGTACTCAAGTTTATGTCAATGACCTATTTTCAAGTATTTCACTGTAAACAATCCAAGCACAAAACAACTGTAAGAGGAAAGCTTGTACTCACTGTATCACTGGTGATCAAACCATGCACTTCCCTCATGCTAGGCGAACACTCAAACGACTAGCTCAAATGCCTGTTCTCAGATGGACTTCTTCAGCGTCTACTTCCTTAGCTCTGGATGAAGTTTCCAGTGGATAAACACCGAAAGGAGCGACCTTGAAGTAAAGGGATTACCTAAAGTTTGATACTTCAGCAGAAGCTTTACTGTTCTGCGAAGTGCAGCCCATCTAGAGGGAAACACGCCGAAAACTTTGTAGCGCATTGCGAAAGTTCAATGTAATTTGAACACACCTTGCTGGAATAGGCGTGGGATCTGGTTACACCCAAAATAAAAAAAAAATGGTACGGCTTCAACGTAGGCAATTCGGGTAGGACGTGCGAAAGCACATAAGGCAACACCGCTTCAAAGGTAACCGCATGCATGGTCTTATCGTCAGCCGCTACAGCAGCCGCTCGCCGGGGAGGAGGGGGCGGAGTGGAGTGCCGGTTTCGCGCGTTGATGGAGGAAATGCGCAAGGCCTCCGCTGCTGGCGCTACGTCGAAGGTCAAAGCTTGAGGCGGCACACATACCCCGGATTTTTCAGCTTCGCCTGTGAGGTAGTGCTGTTGTAATAAAAAGGCCGACATGCTTGATATTTCGCCTTTCCCTAAACAGACACGTTAAAGAAGAGACTGCGCACTGTTATTATGAAGAACAAGATCTTGGCACAAGCTCTGGCGGCCTCCAAGAGAGAGATCAGTGAGTTAAAGAAGTCCAACGGCCGCCAGCAGAAGGTGTTCAACCTGGGATTGCCGCAGGTAAGAATCAATGTTGCAAGGGTTTAAGTGTAGTGCGAGAAAAAAAGACGTCTTTCCTATCCATGTGTTACTGCGTCTCTCCTGCTCCTCGAAATAAACAATGCGTTGGAGCTAGATTTTGACAGTCTTTAAGAAAATCAACGGAGTGTCATTTTCAGTGATTATAGCGCGAAAAAGGACGAGACTAAGAGAAATACCTCTGTAGCCATCCCTTTTGCGCTGAAGTAACCTAAAATGGCATGCTAAGTACAACTTACCTAACTTAACACTCTTTAGTGAACGATGTCGACGAAGGTTTTACTGGAGCACGCACACAGCCGTCTTGTACAGGTGAATATATATTTAATTCATCTTTTTGCTAATTAACAAATTTAAATTACCTGTCTTTTCGTCTTCGCAGCGGGCCGTGGTTCTGCGATGAGAGCTAGTCATACGTATTCAGATAGGCCAGCACAAACAATTTCTGTCCAGCATGATAGCGTCTATCCGACAGCATTGTGATCGTGATAGGAAATCGAAACCACGCGCTCATGCATAACTGACGCTATGACCGGCAAACTGTTTATCCATTACAGTTTTGTGAAATTTATTTCCTGCAGTCAGGGCGCGGTTGAGGGTACATATTATCCCTATGCAAGAGCGTACAGGGACGTGATGTTTAAATCTCGCATGCTGTATTTCAAGCGAAAAAAAATAAACTAGGAAGTCTCTTTTAAGAAAAAAATCTTCACGGGCATTTCTCGAGACACTCGGCACCTTGCACTGAAATTTTTTCGCTGAAGTTATTGATTATAAACTGGGCTAGTTTACCTCTCTGAATTGCAAAACGAGGAGTGTTTAAAAATACGCTTACCTGGCGATGACAATAGCTTATCAATCTGCGCAAGGTAAGCCTTCGTAGATCTGGTTATCATTTTTCGAAGTTTGGCAGAAGTTAGCTAAGCCCTTAGCTGTGAACTTTCGATTGGCGGGAAGATTTTTAAACCCATTTTCCTAGGTGATAAATCAGTTTTTTGCTGCCCAGTCAACCTGAACATAGCCAGATGTGTTTTAGAGGAGAGTAATTGAATGTAGTTGTCTCAGTATTCCTTTGAGGGCCTTTAAATATATTTTATTCTTTTTTGCCATACAAGTTAATCAGGATATCATTCCCGCAGTGGTTTTATAGACGATTGTTCGACTTTATTTCAGCAATAGTTATATGGATGACGCCTTTCACATTGTGAAAACTATGCTGTTCAACTAACAAGACGTGTCCGCGATGCTAATGTATGCCATAATCTAAAACCCGCAGTTCTTGAGCTGGCAAACGAAAGTTCTCAAAGTGGGCTTTCAGGGTAAATGCTTTCAAGAATCTGTCGTCTGTGAATGTTTCCCAGGTTGACTTCTGAGTGTGCGCACTTAAGTAAGAAGGGTTGCCTAGAACGGCTCAGTTCAGTTCAGTTTAGTTTATTATCTTAAAAGTCCCCCACAGGGGAATTACAGAACAGGTGGGTTCTTATACATACAGTAAGGATCATCTTATACATGCAGTAAGGATCATGGTAACTAATTACTGAAAAAAATGGTCATACAGAAGTTGCAAAAAGGAAGATGGGTAGGTAGTAGCAACAATTTCGCGGGGAAGGCCGTGCCAGTCGACCTTTCTATCACAAGAACTTGTTTGTTCTGCATAAGACAAAAAGTTGGAATGTTTGTCTCGGTTTGTCGAAGTTAGAGCACCAAATTACACAACGATGTCCCTTCGGGGAGGTCTTAATTACTTGTTAAAGCTGCACAAAAGTTTAGTACGAAATTGAAAACTTGGGATTTCAATCTAAAAAAAGAGAAATTTAGCTGAAGCCTTTGTTTTGGGCTGTACTAGGGTATTACGCCTTACGCCGCGAAACTTGTGTGGAGCACGCGGCCACCGTAATCCGCCACTATTTGCTTATTGAAGTACTAGTGCAAGTTGTGTTGCAGTGGGCAACGTCACTTGCACTGTGGTCTTGGTATAAGCGGCGATGTTACCGGAAGCTTAGATGAAAGGGAAATAGGGGGAATTATTCGAATTGGGGGAAGCTGCAAAAGATAAACGTTTTATATTCATCCTTGACCGGCTAAAAGAGCTCCATAAAGGACGTTGTTTTTTTCCAAAGCGTTTTGCTGGTCCAGGAGAGTGTGGTTCAGGGCCCCGTTTAACGACCTTCTTTGTGACTGAGAATTGTGCCTTTTGACAACTGACAACGTACACCTACTATAAGGCCGCCGCGGTGGCTGAGTGGTTATGGCGCTCGGCTGCTGGCCCGAACGACGCGGGTTCGATCCCGGCCGCGCGCGGTCGAATTTCGATGAAGGTGAAATTCTGGAGGCCCGTGTACTGTGCGATGTCAGTGCACGTTAAAGAACCCCAGGTGGTCTAAATTTCCGGAGCCCTTCACTACGGCATCTCTCATAGCCTGAGTCGCTTTGGGACGTTAAACCCCCCATGGACCAAGAACACCTACTATGAGTGAAAAAGAGCTCTTTTCTTTACTAACGCTCCGTGCAGGTAAAGACGTGGCTGAAAATGGCTAGGCAGCACTCACAAACAATGTACCAGTACCAGTCACGGGCCTTGACTTTGCTGGATGAGATAATGAATCCCGGTGTCGACTTCACTCTGGCCCGAGTCTCCGACGCCGACGACGATGCAGACATTCAGGACCGGTGCGTATTTTTTACCATTATTCACCGTCGCACTTCCACGTCCGTGACCAACAGGCATCGGGAAGTGGTGGTCGGCTTTCTCTCCAGCCAAGTGCAGTTTATTTATTGAAAACGTACTGGATGAATTGAAGACCAAGGAGGAGGGCAATACATAGAAGTAAATGAATGAAGTCATAATCGCAAGGAAGGGATGGCTCTCGGTCACAGTTGGGGAATTAGGAGGATTTGGGGTGCAGGCGCAGAAGCGACTTCTAGTCGATCGTTTTCATAGCCTTCAGAGCTGCAAGTCTTACATACGTCGGCCAGCTACACTACTCGAAGCAGGCCGCTCGAACTGCTACGTGCCGCGATGGCATGTTGTGCTTCGGTGCTGGATCGTATCTGGTCTGCTAGGTTAGCCATGCAGTTATGCGATATGTGCTGAATTATGAATTTTCTTCCTCGAGAGTAATGGGCAAGTCCACATAAAATGTTGGAGATCTCCTTTGTAGTGTTCTTGGAAGTGGTTGCATCTGTCGTGCACAGGTGTTTCCCGTCTGCAAGAGCACATTTCTGGCGTATGTACGGGGTGTACGCTGCGTGTTCAAGAGCTTCGTGTAAGAACTCTTGTAGCCGAGTGAGCTTCAGTGTCAAAAACCGGCGCTTGTGTTCTTTCCGCTAACCGGCGCCTGCTGTCTGCTTTTATTTAGGTGCGAACGTAGTGTATCAGTGCTTTGCGGGGGAGCCTTCATTCAAGCTTTCGATATGGTTTTTGATTTACCGCGTTCGGCAGGAAGTTGAGGTGTGGGGCGTTGTATGTCTGATCAACCCGACCCGATTTCACGGCTGCGTTTCCCCCTCCACGCCAGTGTGACCCGGTGTCCATATAATTTTGCCGTTTGTTCCGACGTCTCTTCCTTATGTCGTTGGTCACCGCATCTTTTGCAGTTGGTGCGGACAGCTCTGCTATAGATGCGCAGGAGCCAGTTACGATTCGATAGCGATTTAAAATTCTCCGTTCCGCAAATTCACCTGTGGCGGTGACTGTGGTGTGGACGGCTCTCCGTAAGGCGAGCGATTTCGTGTTTTAGATGGAGCCTCCGGGTAGGTGGCACCTTTGCTGGCCATTGATTTGAAGTTCTGGCGCACAGACCCTAGTCTTACCAATAGTGGCGTTTCTAATTTCAGCGTACGTGTAGATATCTGCTGTGTTCTCCGGTGTCCTCAGTTTTGTTGTTTTTCCAAAAAATTGCCTACCCACTGCGATTCGCGCGCGGTGACCTTTTCCTAGCACAAGCGTCCCACAGGGCAAAAGAAATGTAAGACAGCGAAATCATGAGCGAAGAACAATATGTATTAAACAACAAAGACCGCTTGGAAAATACTTGAAACTACTGCAAATAAAGAGCAAAGTATTAAAAGACCAAATATTTTCAAGAAAACGCATTGAATACACGTTGTTTAAAGGCAGTTCAAGCGTGGAAGAGACTACTAATGCGCGTTCATTCCAGTGGTCGATAGTAGGTGGGTTAAACGAGTTCTTGAATATGTTAGTGCGAGCCAAGTATGGCACGTGCAATGAATGCGTGTTTGCACCACGGTAAGGTAGTGTATGTTTTTCACTTCACTGTGACGAGTAGAGCTGTTGTGGGCTAGCGCTTCTGTTGCGTGTTTTCTTCCGACAGTGCTGTCTGCGCGTTGTTTGGCAGTCAATCAGTGCCCTGTTTGTCCAAAAAGCAGCCTTAATACACATATAGTATTTACCAGTACCCTGACAGTCGAAACTTCTTTCCGGAATCCATGCTAAAATGAGACCAAGGCAGTTTTCTCCAAGAATGTGTTTGAAGTTTGATAATTGTGTTTCATAAATTTCCACGTAGTAGAGATTAATGTCACGAGGCGATAGTTACTAAAGGAAAGACGGTCACTTTCTTTTTGGATATCGATAGTACCCGGGCTGTGTGCCAATCGAAAGGGAGAACACAGTGCTTTGTGCTTTAATGTTAACTGGAGCAGCCAAGTTAGAATATTGACCAAGGATTCCGCGTAGGGGCTCAGCAATGAATTTAGTATGCTGCCAGGCTTAACACGAGCCATCACTTTAAGATTAAGTATAGCGTGCTGAAAACAAGTTCGCACCTTACTACGCCGAATGGATGATAAAGTAGTGAGCAATCAAATTGGACGTCGCTGTTTTCCGAATTGAGCCTTAGGCTGGGGTCTTTGGCAGTAGCTCAAGTATACTCCGCCGCACCCACAGAAGGAAACGCAGATCGCTTGGTCTGCGCGACGAAATAAGATCTTTCCCGCCGCACGAGCCTCACACAAGTGCATACCCGCGTCCACTCCACGGGCACAGATTGAACGCTTAAGTGTAGATGTGCACGACACTGAACGACTGCACATCGTTGAAGGGGACATTTGGGCTCTTTCACTGCGCAAGCAGTCCTGCACAAGACAGCACAGTGGGCCCTCACGACACTGCATAGTTGGACATTGGAGGCGAAAAACGAGGGTGCTCCATTGCCGTTTTCAACGCAGGAGGCCGTCCTTGCATCCTCCGGGGAAAATGTCAAAGGCACAGCGTGGAGAGCTCTCCGTGATCCCAGAGGAAGACGAGGACGTCAACGCGTCGAGACGGATGCTCCTCGGCACGTTTACCCTGGACTCGGAGACTTGGCTCCGGGCCGCAGGTTGTACCCCATGGAAACTTTCTTCCGTGTACATTCTACATGCCGGGGCACTGCCATTGCATTTTCCGCTTTGCTCTGAATAAAGAAAATTAAGCTGGAGGCACCCTATGAAATTGAAAATTGGTTTTCGAGGAAAAGAATTGACGCAGTTTCGGTGTACACCCGAACCTCGCCGTAAGGAAAAGGATAAAAGAGGGAGTGAAGGAAGAAAGGAAAAAAAGACGTGCCGTAGAGGACGTCTCCGGAATTATTTCGACCACCTGGCTCTTTTCGTCCTGGCCAGCATTGAGGGCGAAGGATATCATCTTATTGAGTAAGAAACTCATGTTAAATTATCAGTTTCTCTGGTATGGCGATGTATGTTTCTTCTCAAGTTTTATGCCAATATGTGAGGGAAATTTTAATGGCTGAATGAGGTGCAAGGGTGTATCGGCGCTGCTTATTAATCAGCGTTACCGAACCTGGTGGTGGTAGTGGTTTTTATTAAAGTAATAGTAAAAAGGAAGAAAAAGATTTTTGCTGGCCCCGGCTTCTGCAATTGATGCTGAAGTACCTGAGCTGGGGCAGCGGAAATAAAGGATAGCAGGCAGAATGGCGAAATGTAATGAAAGAGGCAAGAGTACAGGAAGAGAGGATAGAGGGAGAAGTAGTATATACAAATTATTACACAATAAGAAATGTGTCCAGGATGTGCGCGTGATTAGCTATGATGGAAGAATTAAAACGCGCGCACAGGACTGTGTTGGCTACAACTGGAGTGGAGCGTCCTGTTATTAATCGTTCGAGGTAGAGCTCGCAGAGCTTTCGGTCACTGCGTGTAACTACCTGACGGAGAACAGACCGGACGCCAAGCCCATGTGTTCGAGGAATGCACAGAGGCTCACCAAGGTTCGCTCACGAGTGCGCGCACTGCCCTACGGCCACAATAGCGTCTTGAGGGAGCCTGGTAGTATGCCCAGTGCCCGATAGGGCCGCAAGCATATCGCGACGAGCATCGGCGACCGCGGCAGAGTGAAGGAGCAGGTGTTCAAGTGTTTCCACTGCACCGAATCCGTCACACACATAACTCGTCGCCATTCCGTGACGCTCCCGTCGTTCCCCTGGCCACACACAGCCAATGCGCGCGCGGAGGATCATTACACATTGTGACCGTGTAAGTGCGCGACAGCCGGTGATACTGTTGATGCGCTCACCTCCTGCGTTGCGTGGGTCGGGGTGCTGCTTTCGGAGATAGGTCGTGGATGGCCGCACGCACGTCCTCCAGCGCAAGGGGCAGATCGCTGGCAGGTAGTTGATGTGCAGCGGTCGCGAGGTTGTCAGCTTCTTCGTTGCCGGCGATGCCGCAGTGACCGGGCACCCACTTTTCACGCACGGCACATCCGCTCTGCGCGAGGCGCTCGAAGCGCGAGCGAATTTCCCGCACTAGTGGGGTACCGCGGCCGTTAGATTGCAGGCGGCTGAGGGCGGCGCGGTAGTCGCACGGCAGAGCACTCCTGGGCGGTGGAGGGCCGAGGGTGAGCAGCTGGTCCAGCCCGAGCAGGATCTCCATCAACGCCGCCGTGGTAGAGGAGCCCAGGAAGGTTGCGTGTTGCTGGCTGTGCAGTCGCAGGGCGGGGATGGTAGCCGCCGCTGCAAGGGAGCAGCTGTCGCGGGCCACTGAGCCGTCGGTGTACACGAAGGAGATGGTCCTGGAGCTCCTCGTGTATGACGGCTCTGGCCAGCTGCTGCACAGCACAGAGAGGTGTGCTCCGCTTTTCCGCTATGCCGACGATCTCTCGCTGTACCTCCGAGGCAGCAGGCCAGGGCGCGCAGGAGCCGTAGGTGGGAGGGCCTTGAGTCGATTGCTCATACTCGAGCATCACCGCGTCCATTCGTGAGCGCGGGTGCGAGCGCATACGCTGCAGCAGCGAGCCGCCTTCCGGTGCGCGGTGAAGCCGGTCGATGTGATTCAGTGCCCTGCGCGCTGCTGGGAGCTCAAGTGGCCACGCTCCTGCGTCGGCCAACGTGGCGGCGCACTGCGAGTTTTTGGGCAGGCCTAGGCACACGCGCATGGACTTGCGGTGCTGCAGCTCGAGTTTCTTCCAGCACGGCTTGCGCACCGTGACGAGCGGCAGAGCATAGAGCACCGCCCCCAAAGCTGCGGCATTGTATAGCCTCAGGGCGGCTTGGTGGGAGATGCCCTGGCCTCGAGCGGTGAGCTTGTGCACGGCGGCGGTGATCCTCATCTGCAGCGTTACCTAACCTGTGATTCTCCACCGCATAATTATTTATATAGGGGTGAAGGGGCTCGTTTTAATATGCACGAAGAAAGCCAACAGTCAGTGAAATGAATGTTCAAAGGAGATATATTATTGATACTGGTGATTAATGGGACATTAATAGCGTAATGATTTTATCTCTCAAGAATATGATTATAAAGCAGAAGAAAAAGCAAGCACATGCTGCCGGTAGGATCCGAACACCCAACCTCTGAAGTTTACAAAATTCGAGCCGGCAAAATATATATATATATATATATATATATATATATATATATATATATATATATATATATATATATATATATATATATATATATATATATATATATATATATATATATATATATATATATATATATATATATACACGCTCTTTGTAAAATTTTGGATTTCAGTAAGAAGCTCAACGACCCTGTATTCTGGCCTTTATGCAAATATGTACCGTGTAGAATACTCTTGCCTCAGCTGGTGGCCTGTGTTTTAAGGACAATTGGATTGGATTGTAAAACATTTATTGCATCTAGAGCAGGTTGCAGGAGACACATACTAGATGGCCGCTAGCCCATGGCTGGCGGTGACCTCACTGGCCCGCTCGATTGCCCGTGCTAGAATCTTTGGGTACGAGCTGACCAGCACGGCCTCCCACCGCTCGGGAGAAGGGAGCTGTATCAACTTCGCCGGAGGCGGATAATTTGCGAAATTCCACAGAATGTGGTCGTATGTGGCTCTTTCACCACATTTATGGCAGTTTGGGTCGTACTGGCCACGGTACATGAGGTCAAGCACAGCCAGATTCAGAAAGGAGCGTGTTTGCAGTCGGCGCCAGTTAACTTCCTGCGCTTTTGTTAACGATTTCTGGG
Organism: Amblyomma americanum; assembly: GCF_052857255.1. Lineage (NCBI taxonomy): Eukaryota > Metazoa > Arthropoda > Arachnida > Ixodida > Ixodidae > Amblyomma > Amblyomma americanum. The sequence goes on along the minus strand of NC_135497.1, from coordinate 121,302,677 downwards.
GTGAGCCTAAAGTGATGGGTGATGTCATGAAATGAGATCAACCCGTCCCTCGTTAAGTTCGGGTCGGAGGGCGCGGTCACTGCCCGGTCGACGAAACCTCGGGCTTGCGCGTGAGCCGCCTCGTTCCCTGGATTAGACAAGTGTGCCGGGACCCAGATCAATTCAACTTCTCTAATCGGAAGGGTTGCGTTTTGAAGGATGCGGAGTGAGGTAGATGTGAAACGGCCCCTCGGGAAATTGCGAATGGCTGTTTTGGAGTCGCTGAATATAATATCAGCACGCGTGTTCGCTAAAGACAATGCTTTTGCCGCTTCATCCGCGGTCTCGGGGTAGGTGGTTTCTATCGACAAGGCCGCAAACTGGGCGCCGTTACAGTTCACCGCGATAAGTGCAAACGCTTTTCTCGGGGTTGTCGGTATTCCGCTGCGTCCACGTACGCCACATTGTCGTTCCGGCCTTATGGTGTGTGCAGGGCGCGAGCCCTCGCTGTGTAAAGAATTTTTTTAATGGCTAAAACCTTTCTGCACTAATCGTTTGCTTCGTAGCTCTCGAGTAAGAAAGACAATGAATAAGGAACCTTGTCTCACATACAACTACGGGTATTCCGAAGTGCAGTGTATGGCTGTTTTGTGTTAAGTGCGGAATGCACACACATGTAGAGAATAGAAGAAACTACCACCACACCATGACTCTCTAGGAAAGAGCTCACACCTGATTGACAGGCAGCATGGGAGAACACAACAGAATTTCTTCTGGTTAGGTTAGTAGAGGGTGTAGCGATGTAGATTGAAACCACTTGCGTTCAGGAGCGTTGTGCCTAAATGTTTCAAGCGGCTGCGCACTGTAGACACCAGTTCCAGGAGACTACGCTGCCAGGTGCCCTCGACTCCAGCGTCCTTCATGGCCTGAGTCGCCATTGGTCGTGAAACAACATAAAAAAACGTTTTTGTGCTTGTCGACAAAGAACAAGAATCAAGCAGTGGAGTGATTCCTTATGTTTAGCGATTTTTTCTTGGCCGACATAATCATCATGAAAGAGTAATGAACCTTTTTTTTTGCTTTTTGCATTCTCACTGCTTAGCAAAATCGGTACAGATAAACGACAGGTAGGGATTTAATTATTAGCCTCCTCACTTGGGTTTCATAGATAATCTGTTTTAGTTGTAATAAGAACACAGCACACTATTAATACAGCACACCACAGCACGGCACAGTAATAAGAGCACAGCACAGTAATAAGCACAGCGTCACGAACAGCCAGCCGAACCGTCCAGGCACAGAACAGAGACCGCGTTCAGTCCAGAGCACGCACGAGCGACCGATCGCTCGGCGCTTCTCGTCGTGTTCTTCGTTGAGCGCCAGGCTCTGAAGATTATAAAGCCCGTGTCCAGTCTTACATAGTACTTGAGCTCTTACCATCACCTGATGGGTGAGAACTTACTCATGTGACGATTGCGGCTTTTCGGTTTTTCGGCGTTTTTTTTCCTATTTATACGTGTTCCTGTTGCGAAAAAAGTTTCAGTTGCGAGTCTATATGTTCATCCTTCGTCCGCTTGTCTTTTTATGCGCTTTTGCAAGCACACATACCACACTTGCCTACTTAATGCCCTTATATACGATAAAGTTCGCGTCAACCAAACTTTTCGCACTATCCGCCTTAAATTTCCATATTTTTCTTATCCAGTTTTCTCCTTGTTAGTGCCGTTGGTAACTGCAGGTGGAAAGGAGATTTGAAAAATAAGCAGTTTTCGGTTATCGATATGCTATTTGAACCTACCAAAAATTCCGATAAAGTTCAACAAAATGACCTTTTGCTTTTAATAGGGGTCACGCCGAGGAAAAGTCTTGGTGCCAGGTCTAGCGGACGCATCCGTATCTTTGATGGGCCTCCTAGTTCTTCTACGAAGCCTCCGGCATCAGTGCTTGACTGTGTGTTGGTCTTCTGTTGTGCCCCTTACCTTGCTTGAAACATCCGGATGTGCAGCTTTTAAACCAGCGCCTGTACATTCCTCCTAAATGCCCTCTTTTGCTGAAAACTTTTTACAAATACTTCCGCAGCGGTCAACGCGATGAGAATCCGCGGCTCCAACATGTACAGGAGGTCGTCGCTGTCGTTAGCACATATTCCCAGCGATAACGTCTCCGCACACGGTAACTTGCCACAGATACAATTTGCCGCAAGAAACGCCCTATCAGCTTCAACATGAATTCGGCTGGCTTAGGGAATGTGTGGTGCCATGCGATGTTCATTCTGGTGCCATTTATAATTAATAACATGGAGTCGGAAGTTAAGTGGAAACTTCTGCTGTTGTTCCTTCGCCAACACTGTTATCGTGCAGGATTAATGCGTTATTTTTGCTCATTTTTTGGAGAAACTGTGAGAAACAGCGGCAGTGTGTCAATGAGGCAAAATTTTATCATCCTCCGCATTTCTGTTCTCTGCCATGTACTGCCATACGCACCTCGAATTTCAGGCTTTCTGAATGTCAACTAAATGAATTTAATAGGTTGCGAAGCTATTCCTGTGATGTAGTTTTAACTTTTTAAAGCGCTTAATAAGATTAACAGATGTCCTTCTACATTTTTACAGAAACCATAGAGAGGAAAAGCCGGGGCTCCATGTCCAGTAGCGAACGTCCCTCCAGTTCCTCTGGGAAGCCTCGGGCACCAACGCCAAAAGGTGAGTTGTTCTTCCTCTTGCTCTGCTTTGAACTGGTGCATTCCTAAATTTTCAAGCCTAATTTTCCCAGTGCCTCGCGGGGAAGTGTCGTAATCTGCTTAAGCAATTTTCAGTTCTTACGTAGCGGTCACCGCAAAGAGCATCCGAGGCTCCAGTCTGAACAGTAGATCGTCACAGTCGGAGGCCGTCACGACCTATGCGGTCTGTCCGCCGATGGTAATATTCAAAAATATCAATATAACTCAAATACAGGCCCCCTAGCTTAGGCAAAGTCTGGTTTGTTATTCGCCACTGAAAAGTAGCGTTTTCTTTACTTTCGGCACCGCTAATTTCTGATATTAGGAATCTGATCAACAAACGAGGATTATCCTCTCTGTGCCGTTAGCATACAGTCAGAGCTTTTAATCGCAGGCGGTGTATTTGGCAGTTCCCCACAATTTTCTCGGAGTAGTTGACTGCGGTGCGGGAATGGCGGTTTGCTACAACCTTCGGCGTTTACATGCTGTGTCATGAAAACGAAGGCGGATAAAGTGTCGGGAGTATTAAGGACGAAGTTAAAGTCGATGAAACGGGCCGCTACGGATAGTGTGGCTGGGTCAGTAGATCGCCGGCAGTATCCTTTCACTGCGAGTAGACTTAGCGCTTGCGATAATGGTGAGTGTGGATGGCTGAATCTTGTTCGTCGAAATAGTGCTTTTCGTGTACGAATGTCTGAAAAAAAAGCTTACTTTTGATATAGTAGAAATCACGGAATCGTAAAGGGAAGTTCGTAGTAATGAACGTAACCGATCAAAGTCCATAGTAGAGAGAAACTGATCAAGTGGTTCATGATAATCACAAACTGAAGAAGGCAGAGAAATCCTCAGGGTGCTTGAAATTTTTGTGACAAGTACAGTAGCCTTAGTCTGGGCAAAGCGTTCATTACTGGTGGGGTTTAAATGAGGTCATCCAGGAAGATCACCCTGCCGTAATAAAAATACGGTCGTCTAGGAAGATGACCCTATTTAAACCCCGCCAATGACAATCTCTTTGCTCGGACAAAGACAAGTCCACTTGTCAAAACGTTCGCAAGCAACCGGCCTGAGCGCGATATCTTTTTTCTAGCGCTAATGACTTGAAGTTTTAACTCAACGCAGGACACAGCAGGAAGACTCCTTCAAACTTATCGCTTACTTTTCTTTTTAACATTGCCATCAGGTTCCGTACAATCCCTTGGATGCAAGGTCCGCGGCCCTTGGTGGACAGATGGTGGGGCAGGAGACTTGGACTACGCATTTCTCGAGTCGCCCAACCCAACGGCTCCATTACGCCAGGGTAACGAACCTGGTGAAAAGATGGTGACCGTCTATGCTCAGAGCCGCATTCCAGAGGTGGCCGATCCGCAACACCAGGAAACCGCCTCTGAAAAGCCTTCTTCTTCGACCAGCACTGCTGTGAGTAAGCGGGTATGCACTTGTGAAGCGTCACGAAAGATTGTCATTACTTTGTCTGCGTAAATCATCCAATCAATAAATTAATGAAAATTAATTAATTACTTAGGTAGTTAATAATAATCAAGCAAACATAAAGCAAGCGAGCAGTAAATCAAAGTTTACTTCTTCCAGACGAGTACACAGTTCTGGAATGGTTACGTGGGCTAAAACCATGCTTGATTACAGTTTGGCTAGTCACCGATATCTTATTTACAGCAGCAGTTCTGACATCCATTTTATAGAGGTGAAAAACAAGTGAACATAATGTAAGCATATTCGGCGTCTAAGGAACATTAAGCAATGTATGTTGTTCAGAATGGAAACAAACAAAATGTACATATGCACTTCATGGGAATGTAAGTAAAAGCGTCCCTTGCATTAAAGACCTAATTTGGACATAATTTTTCAAAATGGGCTGGTTTCAGAAGCATAAAAATAAGTACAATTTTCCTGTAATAGACAACTAATTTATAGATCCCACTTTCTCAGTAGCTGTCAGAACGAAAGATGCCGAGTAACGTTTAAAAACCTATTAGCAAATCCTATATCAAATAAAATGCGTTAGATCTTGCTCATGTACCAGTCGAAATGAGCCAAATATATTCGTAAGAGCTTTCTACAACAGCTAGAGCTTCTTAGCTGGGTCTGTTTTGAGCGTGGTTTCATTTATTCCTTCCACCGGGCTACCTTCTCGTCGACTGCGTACGATGCGAAGAGATCGGGGGGAAGATGTGATACCAGATGACGACGATAATGATGGGATCATCGGCCCCGTTGCCGATGAAGCAAGGATGCGCCTCTGCTGCAGTTAACGTGAAAGTGTGTAGTTAGACTAGTTGGCAGTGGATATCTCAATCCATTATTACAAGCGAAATGGCTGACGGGAAAAAATACTAGCTGTCGTCTTGTTTTCCGTCTGTACGCGTTTCCTATTTCTCAAGAACTCGGATTGTTGTGTGTAACAGTGATGCAAAATATATTCTAGACCCTATACATTCTAGCGAATTTACTTTTCTGCTACCAAAGTGTGAGCACTAGAAAAGAAGGCTGTCATGTCAATGCTTCTCACAGAAGCCTTCTATCTGTATTTACTTACTGATGTGAAAGCAGAGCAGCGCACGCAATTGCACGCAATGAATGTTCTAATTGTTTTCCTGCTGTATTTGCAGCATAGTTTTTAAGCGCTTTTTCATAGACAATGAAAATAATTCCAGAAAAACTTTTCTAAACAAAGCAAGGCTAAATCCAGAGGCTGGCATAGAAGAATCAAATACAAAGTTTATATACTGATATTAACAAAATTATTTGCGTAATTTTTGGCTACATTGTGGTATAGAGCTGTTATAACGTGTAAAGCATATCATATAACATCTTGGATTCCGCTAAGGTTTGTGCGTGTAACAAACATATGCATCATTCTCGGTTTTCGATTAGATCGATTTGGCTGATTTCGAAAAAAAAACTCAACATAATCTAAGTCACCGCGGTGACTCAGTGGTTAGCGCGCTCGGCTCCTGACCCGAACGACGCAGGTTGGATCCAGGACGCGGCACTCGCGTTTCGGTAGAGGTGAATTTCTAGATGCCCGTGTACTGTGCGATGTCGTTAAAGTTAAAGAACCGCATGTGGTCGAAATTATCCAGAGGGCATCACTATACGGCGTCCCTCTTGAGTTTTTTTGTGACGTTAAACGCCATGAAACCATAAAAACTTCATAACATACAACCTTTGTCCGTAAAGTTTCGAGACTGATTTATTTTTTTCTGTAGAAATGATTCCCCAAAACAAAAATTGGTGCTCTTTTAGACGGCGCTCTTTTAGGGATGACCTGAGCTATTTATGTTAATTGCTGTGGCAGCCGCTAGACGGCACTACATGTAGAAAAGTACGTTGTCAATGGTCGTTTGCGCATTCCAGTGTGAGTAAATGTGGAGAGATTGACGTCCACCTCGAACTGCGTGTAAACATAAAATTCTGTGTGAAGATTGGCAAGACAGCCACACACACGTATAAGCTCCTTCGTGACGCTTACGGCAAAGAGACATTATCGTGCGCGCGAGTTTTCGACTGGCACAGGGGGCTCGTTTCGGATAGAATGTCGGTGGAAGACGACACAAGGCAGGGACGCCATTCAACCTCACGGAATGAAAACAACGTGGCTCAGATGAAGGAAATCGTACAGCAAGACCTCACCATTACAGTCCGCATGCTATCATATGCTCGCGACATTAGTAAGACAACATGCCACCAAATTTCGCTTGAGAACTTGGGGAAACGAAAGCTGAATGCCAGACTAGCGCCGCACTCTCTCACACAGGAAAAGGACACGCGAGCAAACAGTTAGCGCTGATTTGCTCTCTGAACCAGAGAAGAATGTTGCATTCGTCGACAGCATCATTGCTGAAGACGAAACATGGTGTTTTCAAAGTGATTCTCAAAAAAAGAGCCACAGCGCCGAATGGCGGTCCACAAGCTTTCCGGCGTCGAGAAAGGTGCGGCGACAGAAGACGAAAACAAAGACGATGCTGATAGTTTTTTTCGATGCCAGAAGTGTCGTACACCACGAGTTCGTCCCACAAGGCAGAAGGGCAGACGGTGAATTAGGAGTTTTATATCCGCGTGCTCCAACACATGCGTGATGCACTGCGACGCTGTCACCCTGACTTATGGGCATCTGGACAATGGAGCCTTCTCCACGGTAACGCAAGGCCGCACACTGCTCTCAGCGTGGCAAAATTTCTCGCCAAGCACAGCATTACTGTACTTTTTCATTCGCCATACTTGCCTGCCCTCTCCCCATGCAATTTTTTTTCTCTATCCTCGTGTGAAGAGAGCCCTAAAAGGTCGCTGGATGGGACCGTGGAGGCCATTCAAGGCGCCACTACAAAGGAGGTCACAACCCTGCCAAAAGAAGCGTTTTCAAAGTGTTCCCAAAACCTCAAGAAACATTGGAAGCTGTGTATAGACTGCATGAAAGACAATTTGAAGGGGTGCTGCAAAATAATTTCAATGTTAATCGCATTTCTTTTAATGGCATCAGTCTCGGAACCTTACTCACAAAGGTTGTACTCTGTAAACCCTTATCTCACGTTTTCACTGCTACTGACACGATTCCGCTACTTCTGGCGGCATTGCGCTTTTAGTCAGTCTTTAACTATACGATATCCACACCAATATTGCTCTTCTTACTTCGTTGCGAGAACTATGCTCATGTCAATTTCTGTTTTCCTTTCCATGCGATAACAAGAACAAGGTAACCGTTTAAACGACGGCGACGATTAAAGCTTCAGTCATGGTACTTATGAAGAACACTGGCAGTCGTCTGCGGCAGCTGCAGACGAATGCCAGCGCGTGCACATTCATGGCCTTGCATTCCAGAGTTCGGATACGGTTACTGTCTACGAACGACACTAATTTGCCACCAGCTGAATTCCGGTTGAAGGCTCCAGGGGAACAAGTAAATCTTGTTCTGTAGCCAGATGGCCACCGACTAGTAGCCAGATACAAATATTACATGAATGTATTCTTTGGGGCTCTCTAGGCTTCGATAGCTTGATTTGAGGCCGTTTGGTACCGCTGCCGGTCTTAAAAGGTCGCTGAATATGGTGCTCGAGCTTGGCTATAAAATGCTTGCTTTATGGAGAGTACAGGCCACCGAGCGTCCATGCCACGCAGGAGACCTCGGAAGCGAAGTGGAAATTTACACTACATATTCGAAAATTCCCGCTTTCGCACGGCGCGGCGACCAGCGGTGCCGGGGTTTTGCACGAAACCTGTCATACAACGTCATGTCGAGCAAGTGACGTCAGGAGCCGAGGGTTATCATTGGCTCGCCACGCCAACTTTTTCAGCCGTCAGGCAGCTACCATGGCGGCCGCCACTGCGGCTGCAAATATTTACGACAGGAGAGGAAAAGGTGGGGAGGCCACGGAATTTCAAATATTATACCGAACGCATAAAAAATTCTCGCTCGAGAGTATCTGTGAAGTGCCATCATTGAACATCCTAATCGTACCGCGACTTTGAGAGCCCCTTTTTGATGCCCTTTAAGGCAAGCAGGCAATGGAAACAGTGGAAACTCAACTTCCGAACGGTAAAACTTCCGCCTTTGAAAGGAACTCGGCAGCACATGTAGACCTTGTGCATTCGGCAGTGGTACGAATCGGAAACAAAGCTTTCGCACGCGTTCTATTTAGCTGACGACTAGGAGCTTTCAACAATGCGTTCACAACGCTCGAACAGTCGTGAGCTCCGTAAAAACTCTCGCGCGTGATCACGATCCCTTAAGAACTATCTGATCGCGTTTGACGAGCAGACGAATAACTCGCCTCTCGTGTTGATCTGTCAATGGGGTAAGGCGTCTGCGGCGATGCACAAAATACAGGGGAAAGAACATAAACCTTCTCGGGGTTATTTTTTAACATTATGACTTTTATTCACCAGTAACGGTTGGGATCGTTCCTGAAAGATTATTCAGGTGCAGTAACAAAGAACAGTGATAAATCTGAAGCCATATTTGAAAACTTAAAGAAGCGATTATAATGCATCAAAACTGTTCATTTTAACAGGCGAGGCTTATCTGGAAGCGAAATTCGGAGGCCTTGGGTGCGGATCCAATCGGCGGCATGTGGCTGTTTTTTCTTCTGCTTTCTTATCAATTATATTGAAAGATAAAAGAATACTGTTAATTTCCCATTGATGAAAACGAATAACTAAAAAAATTCTCCAATGCTCTTTTCTTTCGATGGCTATTTGCATCCTTCATGTTATGTCAGGTCAATTACTTACCAAAGTGCTCGCACTGAACGGATCATTGATACAGAACTCTAAAGATACCTTGCGACGGATCAGTTGTTGTTGTCTTCGGTGGCGGAGCCCGACGCTGCCGGACTGAATCCCTCATGCGGCTGTAGAATTTTAGTGGAGGTGCAACGTAAAACACCAGGGTGCTGTACAAAGATACTCCAAGTTAAAGAATCTCGGGTACAAGAAATAAATTCAGACACTTCGTCCATAGCGTCCCTAACAACGCACGTGCAGCTTCAGCACGTTAAACCCCATTGATCTTCGTGTCCGCCTGAACTCCCAAGTAAGGGGAAAGACTGTGCGTTTGAACCAGGACACCTGTAAGCACGTGATCGGTCTCTGCAGCGATCTGAAAGGCATTGCAACGCGCACAGCACTCGTTGTTCTCGCAAGAAGATGTTAACTTCAGTGGTACTGCAGATAACTGCATTTTACGTCATGCTGCCGGGGCACTCATCCTTGACGCTTTCCATTTCAAGCTAGTACCACCAACTCATAGATAAGCGTTGGAAGCCGTCGACAGGCGTGCTATACATGCGTGATCGACCCTTTTCGCTTACCTATTCGCCTGCGTGCTGCGACCAGTGCATATATCGCCGCCTGTATCTCCGAAAGAAACAAAGTGGCTCAGTATCGTAGTGTGAAGTTCCCAAAGTCCTACTTCAATCAGAGTGCTTGCTTTTTGCGTCTGCCTGCGTGCAGGATCTCGAGAATGCGCCCCGCGAAAGCTTTCTCCCAAAGAAACGAAAGGAGGAGGCGGACGGACAAGAATTTGTCGGTTTGAAGCCCGCAGACACTCTGGTTGCCAACGGTGCCGAGGCGTACGGCGTAGACCAGAGGAGCCCACGACAAATCAACCGCCATCCTCCCAGGGCACTGTGCCATATGTCAAGTCCAAGTCCAGGGGAGTCTGAAGACACAACGGCCTTCGGTAAGTAATGCCCTTGTTCTGCTTGCTCGTATCTCTTATCTCTCCCGGGTGTGACTGTAAGCCACTTGCGACAGGAAAAAAATCAGATGGCGTTGGTTGCACGCCTCTCCGCACGCCGGACAGCAGTGGCGTCTAGAAATAGACGATGAGCCACGCATGTCGTATAATCTGGCCGCGTGACATAAACGACGGTTCCTTTTTTTAAAACGAAAAGCTCTACTCCTCTCATGCTGAGCCTGAAGGTCATCTGTCTCTTGGATTTGACCTCTAACGGGAGGCGCACCGCATGTCCAAAATCGCGCATGGCAGGTGCCTCGATCTTCATCTTCACCTTCGTCGCCACAGCTGCGCGCTTAGCAGTCGCGTCCGCCGCTGCGCTGGCTGCTGCTCGGCCGATCCTTGGCAGTCACTTGCGTATAAAGACAAGCGGCGAATTGCGGCCTCCGCTGCGCACCCGACAAGTTCGAAATTATCTGCATTAAGGGCTATGCCTACAAATCTCCCGGCGACATCCAGGTTTACCTCGAAGGCACGAGAATAAAGGAAGTCCCTCTTATCCGCATCCTGGGCCTTTGGCTTCAGAGCGACAGGAAAGCCAACCACACGTTACAGCGTCTCTGGACAACTGTCCTCCAGATCTCCCGCAAGATTCGGCGCATCACCCGCAACCAAAAAGGCATGAGAGAGGAGGATACAATTCGACTGATACAGGCTCTAGTTATGAGCCGCCTGTCATACGGTCTCCCATTCCTACCACTTCTGGGGAAAGAGCGAGACAAAGCAGACGCCATCATCCGTACCGCCTACAAATATGCGTTATGCCTCCCGATGTACACGGCCAGCTGCCACCTCGAGGACCTGGGACTGACCCACACAATTGAAGAAATTCGAGAAGCCGTCCCAGAATCCCGAAAGGAACGCCTCCTCACCACCAAAGCTGGACGCGCAATCTTGGAAACAGTGGGTTCCCTGGCTGACATACGCGCCGTCCAGGAAAACCAAGACCTACTCTCGACTCTGCAATCTCGCGTGTATGTAGCCCCACTCCCGAAGAACATGCACTCGAACCCTCAAAAGGGACCACGAAAGGCGCGAGTGGACTACCTGCGCCGCACACACCGACAGGCACGAAATGCTGTATACGTCGACGCAGCAATGTACCCCGACTCTACAAACGCGGTGGCGGTCGTCTTGGACACCAATTTCACGGAAATCGCCAGCGCCTCCCTACGAAACTGCTCTCCCACAGTAGCAGAAACTGCTGCAGTCAGGCTCGCCGTCCAGCATGGCGATACCACGAGAAATGAACTAAAATTGTGACCGACTCCCAGTCGGCGTGTCGGCTCTTCCTCTCTGGCAGACTTCCACATTCCGTCGCTCCCATTCTGACTACCCCACATGTTCCAAATTCCACATGCAAGCACCAAATCACTTGGACTCCTGGGCACGAGGTGATTGAGGGAAAGGAGGCCGCGGACAGTCTAGCTCAAGGATACACTAAACGAGCGACTAACCTCCCCGACCTCACCCCTCTCCCCTCTACATATGGCGAGCGCCTCATCCTCCTCCGAACACAAAGGCAAGTCTATCCCCCACCACACCGTAAGCTAACGGCGGCAGAGGCGAGCGACTGGCGACAACAACATACGAACACCTTTCCTAGCCTCCAAAAATACCATATACTCTTCCCCGATAGATATGACGGAATCTGCCCCTGGTGTGGCGGAATTCCAGCAAAATACCATGTAACATGGGGCTGCTCCGGTCCCAATCCCTCTGAACTAGGCTAACATCAGTACGAGGAACACTGGGAGTCTACACTGCTCAGCTCTGATTTGGCGACCCAGCGCAAGCTGATATTCCAAGCAAGAGCAACTGCGGTGGACATTGGGTTCCTGAAATTAGGATTTCACCAAAAATCGGTATTTTCTCTTTATCCTACCTTTTTGTGAATAAATGTGTTCTACTACTCCTCGCCAGTTGTGGCATGTGATGTGTCACGTGATTCGCTCTTGCGCTTGCCAGTCCCGTTCGCCGCTGCGCCGGTCGCCGCTCTGGATTCTCGCTCTTGCACTTGTGGCACGTGATGCATCACGTGATTTGCTCTCGCTGAAACAATTTGCTCTCGCTGATGTCTGGAACAATAAAGATGAAGAAAGCTAAGCAGTCTCTAACATGCTTAACAGAGCTTCCGCCTCGACATTCTCGCTGTGGGCGGCTGGTCAAGGCCAGCGCCTGTCTTCCACTGGTAAATATGCCACATCAAATTGGATCTGTTTCAGGGAACTCGCTCTCGACTTTCGTGGTTCATAACGTATTAAGAGGGCGGAATTGACCTTTGAAATGATAAATACCATTTTCTTTCAACAAGTAATCTTTCATAAATAAATATGATGAGGTTTAGAACTGATTTCCTACCCGTATTGCAGGTAACTGCCAGCAAATCTCTCAAATCTAAAGGGGACGGCTGATATTTGGCCGTGACCCAATAAAAGAAGCTGAGTAATGATGCAAGAATCTACCTTGCTCTGCGGTATTAAAAGTTTTCTTTTTGTCGCAAATGGTGCACTTGTTAAATTATTAAATTTTTTTCTTCAATTTTTTCTCTCGAATATTGGCCACATCTGCTCTGCTTGTCAGTGTAAGCGTTACTTAAGAAAGCAGATGTAAAGGATTTGAAACATTATCCCAATCAGCTTGTTGTCCATTCACTGCAATGTATTTGCTAAGTAAATCGCCAGTGAATCAGGACAACCTTCGATTTCTCTAAAGAAAGTGATCAGGCAGGTTTTCGTAGAGAATAATCGACAATAGACCATCTTCGCACTATCAGTCAGGTGATAGAAAAATAAAAAAATACAGCCAACCCCTATATATAGCCTAAATTCATTGCGAGAAGGCATTTGACTCAATCGAAACTTCAGCAGTCATGCAGGCACTGCTTGATCAGAATGTAGAAGTCCTATGTAAAAATGCTGGAAGGTCTCTATAACGACTGCAATGCTAGCGCAGTCCCCCAGAACGTAGTCAATAAAAATCCAATCAGGAAGGATGTCAGGCAGGGATACACAATGTCGCCAACACTTTTCATCGCTGTTTGCAGAATATATTCTCAGGTCTGGATTGGGATCAGTTGTGAATAGGAGTTCACAGAGAATACCTTAGTAATCTGCAATTCGCTGATTTGATTCCCTTGCTAAATCACTCAAGACATGAAAAGCAAAGCGTGATCGATGTTTGACATAAGCAGAGCAAAACGGGGGATCTAAAAATTAATGAGCCGAAAACATAAGTACTAGTGTTCAACATTCTCGGTAGGCAACATATTTTTGTCACTGACAGCGACGGAGGTCCAGATCACGAGAGAAAAACAACTATAAAAATAAGAATGGGGTGGCGACCATATGGCAGGTTCTCTCAGATCATGAATGGCAGTATACCAATATCCCTCAAGAGAAAAGTATACAACAACTGTATCGTACTGGTGCTCACCTAAGGGGCGGGAACGTGGAGGCTAAGGAAAAGGGTTCAGCTCGAGTTTAGAACACCGGAGTTGAGATATAGAAAGAAAAATGATAGGTGGAAAGTTGAGAGAAAATAAGAGGGCAGAGTGGGTGAGGGAACAAACGCTGGTAAAATATATCCTAGCCGAAATCAAGAGCAAGAAATCTGTTGGGGCAGTGCGTGCAACATGAATATAACCGACTGTATTCCAAGGAAAGGGTAGCGTACGAGGGGCAGCACAGACTTTAGGTGGGCAGATGAGATTAAGAAATTTAAGGCGGTAGGTGGCCGGAGCTCGCACAGGACGGGGTTAATGGGAGAGATATGGGGCGGGCCTTTGCTCTGCAGTGGGTGTCATCAAGCTGATGATGGTATAAGCCTTTAACTCAACTGTCCATCCAAGACAATGTTTATTTATTTGCCGACACGTGTGCGCAAACTTAGGAGTTTTAAGAGCAACAACAACATCGGATAAAGTTTTGAACCAGCAGTGTTTTGCCACTTCGCTCCCTACAAGATACGAATCTAAAAAAACTGGCACTTTAAGAAAATTTGGAATTTGCAACATTAAAACGAGCCAACTATATTGTTTTACCTGTGAACGATAAAATCAGGCAGAATCAAGCATGCCAAACAAAAAAAACGGAATGCAAATACTAAACGTTTTCTTTCACCTAACAATGTAGCAGTAATACCGTCGAAATTTTAGGGTATTTTGCCGCTAGGGTTAGGTGTTGCAATAAGGCATCTTTCGACAGGCGTCCTCCACCTCTGACGACTGGCGCTTCGACATTGTATCTGAGAAATATATTAAAAATGTGATTCTGTATTAATTCGAGAAACTCATATACATGTGAGCGCTAAATGAAAGTATTCGGGCTTCAGCATTTGCCGCACATGATACGCCGTACGTTACCAGGTTAACTACGTAAGCCGCTGCGTCGCAATTTCAGGACATTGAGAAAAGCTCAGCATTTACTATGACTTGATATTAAGGCATTTGATATTTTACATTTTACAACACTGCAGTGATGGACGAAAAAGACAAAGTATTCGGTGTTCATGGTGATTATGGCAGTGGTTGCAGCCTTTTGTGAGTACAACACAAACACGGCAAAGTCGCCACCACCACCAACCATAGTAACACGTAACCTTGTTTGTCACCCCCTCCCCATCGTGCCTTTCTCATTTACATCAGGTTTCGCGGAGGTGATTGGGAGGAACATCAGACGGGGAAAGAAGACTGGCATTACCCCACGTGACTTCGACTTATCCTCTTTGGGGTCACCTAGCCTTATAGCCGCTTTTCCTAAGTTCCCCGAACTGCCTTCTCCTCACAAGGTGACCACAGCGAGCGCTGAAGATAGCAACTCAACAGAGCTGAGGACATCGCACCAGAAATTTCCTGAAGTTCTGCCTACGTTGCCGAGCAGCGCTGTGAGTAGATGCGGTTCCTTGCTAGTGAAGAATTGCAGGATTTTGAGTGGCTTCTTTCTCGGACGAAATTTACCTTTCAGACGATTTCAATCAATGGTCGTACCTGATGACACTCTGTTCTTCACTTTGGGGATCGTTTTCGTCGATTAGTTAAGAGAACTGTGCTCATGGTAGAATTTCGGTTCTTCCGGTCAAGCTGACTCCATTAATTGTATACAAGCGACGCGCTGCCTCTTACTGCAGAGAATTGCAGGGGACTGTCGGGACGATTCTATTGTTAGCATTCTATCAAAACTGTATTGGAAGGCCTCCTGTTCTGTAAATATGTCGGAAGACTATATTTCCTTATTGCTGAAAAGCCGAGAGGTAGCATCTCTGTTCTGTTCCTCTGCGCAAAATTGCAGGCACTGAAGCGAACCTTTATTGCAGATTTTAAAAATTTCAAAAACTTCACAAAAGCCCGTATTAAGGAAACCAATACAGCCACCTCGATAACCGCTTGAATCTGCCGACAGCCGTGTTTATATAGTGTTTATATACGTAGTCAGTTCTATGCACGCGCGCCTTCCATGAGCGTCGGACGACCAGCAGATATTTCGCCGCTTGTATCTCTGTAATGAAAAAAGATGCTCCTATCGTAGCATCACATTTCCACACATCCTGCTTCAACTTGAGTGCTTGTTTTTTGCCTGCGCTTGCGTGCAGCATTCAGAGAAGGTTCCCCGGCTAAGGATTCCCCCAAACAAAGAAAAAGAACCGACGAATGGACCAGATCTGGACAGTTTGGTGCCCGCATACTCTCCGGTTGCCAACGGTGGTGAGGAATCTTGCGGCATAGACCAGAGGAGCCGCAACAAATCAGCCGTCATGCTTCCAGGTCAAGTCCAGAGCATGCGGAAGACAGTACGGGCTTATGTCAGTAATGCCCTTGTTCTGCTTGCCCGTAGGTCTTGTCTCTCTTGGGATGACTGCGCGCTACTTGCGAAATGATGAATTACAGCCGTTGGGTGCCCGATTCTCTCAACGACGGACAGCAGTGGCGTCTAGATATGCATATGGTTAACCACATCTGGCGACTTGGCATTAGCGACAATTCCTTTTTTTTAGATCTCGGGAGACAAGCATGCACATTACTGTCTGTCAGGTCGCTCTTGATACACCAGGTGTTGCAGTGAATGTGATCACTCGTGTTTATAAATAGGGTTTTTGAGATAAACAGAAGCTTTCTCCGGCATAGTAGTGCCACCGTTGGCGGATGTTAAAAATCGGGCGAATTATGTTAACTAGCCAAGTGATTACCTAAATTGTAATAGTTAAATTTTTAACCTGCGAATAGGCAGCTGATTGCAATTAGAGATTTGTTTACCGGCCGTTAATAATAAACATGTCAGTTTTCAGAATTTAGAAAACACCATTACTCTCGCCGCTGTCGACAAAATTTGGGTGCATCGTGCGGAAATACAGGCGTTTTCGAAAGCATGCAGGCAAAGCAACCCTTCCAGTGGTCGTAAGTAGTCGTAGTAGCCAAACGCAGAAACTGAATTGTATTCACGGTTACTGTGGCATTCGTTGCAGCCTTTGGCGAATACAATAAAATCTCGCCATAGATACCGCTACCGCAGCGCTGGATTAAGGGGGGGGGGCACTAAGGGGGCTGCAGCCCAGGGCCTCACCTCGGACAGTAGAAGGGGGCGGATTTATTCTAACCTGCTTAGTATATGGAACCGTGAGCAACGGAACTTCGAGCGACATGTATGAATCGAGAAAACCAGAATGAGCAGACGGGGACCCTGTCTCATGTAACAGCATGCGTTTAGCCTGATCATTTGGGAGAGCTTGTCGAGCTGCAAAAACAGGGATCCTCCGCCACCCCGGCGGGGCGCTCTTTCTTACGAATCGAGGTGCGTTTGCTTAGAAGTGTTTTCGTGGTTTCCTGTCGGTCCGTCTGTCCAGTGCTGTCTGGGGGAGAGGGGCAAGAGGGAAACACCTAAAATATGTAATGTGGGACGAGGACCTAAATCTCCCTTGCCCCTCGTCACCACCACGCCACCCTCCACCTCTCAAATAGTTCCGCCGCAGTCCTTCTCATAGAAAGGATGTGCTGCAGAACCCAACAGTGTCTCCCATTCGACTTTTCTTTGCCTTGATGGTAATTAGGGCGGGGTAGGATGAGTCCGATAGCAGATGATGAGTCTGATGGCATAGTCTTGGCACGGAAGGAAAGAAGACGTCACACGTGGTTTTATCCATGTGCCGTGGGGCATGGAATGTTCACTGTTCGGGCTAGGGTTGTGGAAGAGTGAAGGGGGAAGTTGGAGAGCTGGACACAAATGCCTGTCTCCAGGGCCCATTCCCGCCTAGTGGCTGCGCACCCTCGCGCGCGCTCGACAGAAAAAAGTAGGTCAGACTGGCCACCGAACTTCCCGGAAAGAAGTAGAAAAAGATGACTCAGAGGCGACGGAAAGCGCTTAACTTCGCCCGCGCTAGGAGTCGCCCTCTCCCCTTCGTTGTCGCGCGCGGCGTCGAAGCGGCGAAAGAAATTTTGAGAACCTCCAAGAGCAGACGATTGCTCATAGCCAATAGGAAGACGAGACCGGAACGGGAGAAGTGGTGAGTTTGTACGGAGAAGGGGGAATTTGTACAAGGAACTCTATGCGTATGTGAACGCCTGATTTGGCGCTAGTAACAGACAGACGCGGCGCGCGTCTATTAAAGGAAGTTGATCGCGGGCTGCGATTCAGCCCCGAGCCGCCGGTTAAGCTTGCATAAGCCAGCCCGCTGAGGAGCTCCTGGGGGACGCATTACTCTCGGCCAGCCACGGACCATCCAGGCCGCGTGCGCCAGTCATCGGGACGGCCACCGTTGGACACCTGCGGTCGCGTCGGACTGACGAAGTGCCCGTTGCGGTGAACAATTATAATCCATTCATGGGAAAATGCTCGGTCGGAAGCATCAAAGTGGTGCGTCTAAATTAAAGGCGAAGTTAGAAAGAGAAGAGCGTGAAAAGAAGCTACCACAGATGACAAAGTACCTACTGAATGCAGCTTCCGCGGAGCAGTACGATCGCTGTACCCAGAGTCCGTGTCAAACTCCAAATAGTGCCGAATCTGCTCCTGTGGAGGACTTGCCATCTCCATCACCACGGTTTCCTTGCAATAAGCAAGGTTTGACACATCTTGGTTGTCTGGATCTTGTGAAAACGGTGCCAACCTCTGTCGTCCATGTTTCTGGGCGACCGACACTAACCGAGCCCTGTCCTGTTCTTGAGCCAGCAACGTCTATGCTTCTCTGCCGGAACCCTGACACAGAGCTCCAGGTGTCCGGTCCGCCACGTCTGATTTCTGCTACAGCTGAACAACCGGTGCCAAACCTCCCCGATGAACCTCCTTCTACTGGCGAACGCCAGGAAACAACACTCCAAGAACCGACTCGCTTGTTTCCTGTTACTTTGAATACAAATAATCAGGTTCCCACCCACAAAGCGTGCCTCGAAAGGACGAGTAAGACGGCTTCTCATTGCGGCAACAGAGTAGTGCAGACACCCCCGCAGCAAGACGTACGTTGCGAGATTCTGCTAAGTGACCCTGCTAAGTGGACGGATGTTATTACTGATAGCTTTCGGAGTTTGCCTTGAGAAAGGGCCATTGTATTTTCAAAATCGGGAAGAAAATTTTCCGTCTCCCGAAAGGCAATACAAAACTCACACGCTATATGTCGCCTCATCTTTTCGTGCGAAAGGCTGTAAATGGGGAGGCATACGAGCGACAATGGTTAATGTACTCGGAGTCCAAAGGTTCCGTTTACTGTTTCATGTGCAAACTATTTTCGATTTCAAGCAACCCCAGTGCTATCATCACGCATGGCTTTTCTTATTGGAAAAGAGCAGAAGAAAAGGTTTGTGCTCATGAAAATAGCGTCGAGCACCGGAGCTGTATGGCAGCATGGCTCGCCCTCTCTAACTCGAGCAGCACAATTGACAAGGAGCTGCTTAAGCATCTTGTCACGGAGACAGCTTACTAGAGGAACACCTCAAACGCTACGGGAACAAAGTAAATAGTCACCCATCATATCTGTCAAAAACCATTTGTGATGGATTTATGTAGCATATGGCAAAGGCTGTCAAGGAACGTCTCTTTGACGAAGTGAAACGCGCAAAATACTTCTCTTTAATTGTTGATTCGACTCCGGACCTCGCTCACGTTGATCGGCTGTCAGTTGTTTTACGATACTATTTAAATGCGAAAGTGTACAAACGCATTCTTGGATTTGTTCCAATCTAATCGCATACCAGCCTGTATCTTTTCGATACCGTGATGTCCCTCTTGACGACCAATGGCATCTCACTTGATGACTATAGGGGCCAAGCTTATGATAATGCGAGTAATATGTCGGGAAAATACAAAGGACTGCAAGCTAAAATCAAACACCTCAACGAATTGGCAGTCTACGTCCCGTGTGCTGGTCATTCACTGAACTTGGCGATTGTAGCGTTGAGTGGCCTTGAGGCAGTCAAATTTTTCACTGTAATTCAGAGACTGTATGTGTTCTTTGCTGCCTCACCTAAGCGACGGAGGTATCTTTTGGACAGCATGGGCGGAACTGGCCAGCAGCTTGTTTTGAAAAGTCTCTCTGAGACCAGGTGGTCAAGACACGCTGAATCATGTAGGGCCATTCTAAAATAATTCAATCTAGTCTTCTGTTGCCTTGAAGCTATATCAAAGAACGAGGAAGAAAACGGTGACACTAGGAACGAAGCGCACTCTCTTCAAGAAAATGACAAAACTAGACTGCATTTTGATTAATCACAAAGTGAACATATGTGTTGGTGTTTACAACAGCACGCGTTTCAAGCAAGTTTTGTTGCTTTCCTTATAATATATGCAATATTAATAATTCCGTTGATCGCACTTTGTTCTTTTTAATTTGGTGGAATTAAAATGAAACATGGCATATTTCCAGGAGCGTAGCAGGCGACAGAGGGGGAGGGGGGGGGTCAGTATAGGGAGAGGGGGTCTGCATGCGAATTAGCCCAGGGCCCCCATTTTTCTTAATCCGGCCCTGCCACTACCAAAAATAAGTAACACGTTACCCTGTTTCGCACCCTTCCCAACCTCCCCGCATTTCACCAGATTTCCTGAGACTGATTGGGAGGAACATCACATGTCGAAGGAGGACCGGAATCACCTCATGTGACTTGGACTTATCCTCTTTGGAGTCGCCTAGCCCCGCTGCCGCTGTCCCTGAGATCTCAGACCTGGCTTCTGCTCAAATGGTGACCAGAGCGACCGGTCAAGAGAAGAGCTCACACGAGGTCGGGACAGCCAGCCAGAAAGCGCCTGACGAGCCTCCTACGTTGGCGAGCCGTACTGTGAGTAGCTCGGTTTCTTTGCTCGTGAACCACTGCAGGATCTAAGTGGCTCTGGATTTCAGTGGTTTTCTGTCAATAGTCGTGTAGGATGGCATTCTATTTTTCACGGTGGACGTAGCTTCCGTTGACACGTTACGAGAACTGCGCTCATGGTTGTATTGGTTTTGGTGGAAAGGAAATGGCGCAGTATCTGTCTCATTTATCGGCGGACAACTGAAACGCGACGTAAGGGAAGGAATAAAAGAAGGAGTGAAAGAAGAAAGAAAGGAAGAAGAAAGGAAGGAAGAGGTGCCGTATGGGAGGGCTCCGGAATAATTTCGACCACATAGGAATCTTAAACGTACATATCGAACCCGACCGCGGCGGCTGCATTTCTATGGAGGCGAAGCGCTAAGGCGCTCATGTGCTGTGCGATGTCAGTGCACGTTGAAGATCCACAGGTGGTTGAAATTCTTCCGGAGTCCTCCTCTACGGCACCTCTTGCTTCCTTTCTTCTTTCACTCCCTCCTCTATCCCTTCCCTTACGGCGCGGTTCAGGTATCCGCCGATATGTGAGACATATACTGCGCCATTTCCTTTAGCCAAAAACCAACTCGATCTTTAACGTGCACTGACATCGCACACCACAGGGGCGCCTTAGCGTTTCGCCTCCACCGAAACGCAGCCGCCGCGGTCGTGTTTGAATCGGGGAACTCCGGATCAATCGCGGAGCGCCCTAATTACTGAGCCTCCGCTGCCGGCAAAGGAAAGGTAGTAGCAGTAAGTGGTTTTATTAAAATAACAATAAAAAGAAAGCAAGATTTTTGCTAGCCCCGGCATCTGCCATCGATACTGACCTGGCTTCAAAGAGTACGGCAATGTAAAACCATAGTCCTACACTATGGTTTTACATTGAATCTATCCAATTTTTACCTTCCGCGTTTTTAACCTGCCTTATAATGCTCTTTCTTTCTCCGTCCTCGTGTCAGGCATACTTACTGGTTAGAGGCTTCCCAGTTCTTTTCCGCCAGTGTGAGTCAACGATCTTTCAGTTTAGGTATTTAAATACCTTAGCTACCCACCTATTATCGCCAAATTTCCTCAGGCGTTCTTCGTATAGTATTTTACTCTAAGCTTCCCGTGCTCCGAACGATGCCCAGCCCATATCCCCCTGTACTGCCTTGTTTGTGGTTTTCCCGTGGGCACCTAGTGCTATTCCAACAATGTCTGATTTACTTCTAATCTCGACTGAACTTCTTCCCTTAAGCACAGAACCGCATTCCATAAAGTAAGCCCCGGCACCATTATTCTTTTCCATATACCTTTATAAATACGATGTAATATTACTTCTTGGCCTGGACAGCATTTGGCAAAGCAGGATGGCTGTACGACACTGCGATAAAGATGCGCGGTCTGTCCTAGATTACTTCAAAGAAAACATATTTAAGCGGCGTGAAGTGTACACTGAGATATGCTTTGGAGATGAAGTTATCGAGTTGATGGGAGAGTTGTGTTCTTTGAAACAGTTTTGATTTTGTCGCGTGAGTGAAACGCATGTCCGCTCTTGATGTTTGAGAATGTAGCGCAGAACATGTTTGTGATCTGTTGTAAACTGTTGAAAGAGGCAATGAAGGCAAAAAGAAAAGAGCTGGCGTGGCGGAGTGGTTAGCCTGCTCGTCTCGTACTCCGGAGGCCCTGGCTCGATCCCCTGCCTCGACAAATTTCTTACTCGGTTTTATTTATTTTTGCTTTATATTTTTCGTTCACGGCCAGCGCCGCCGACGCCGACGATGACACCGGCCTTTATGCGACACGGGGCTCTCAACGCTCCCGCGTTAAACGCTTATTCTAACGAAATAATTCGAGGTACTCAGGCCTCTGTGTCTGTGCACGTCCCCACTTTACACAGGTGAGGTGGACGTTGTCAGGCGCGGTTCAGGGGTCGACGATATGTGAGAAAGATGCTGTGCCATTTCCTTTCCCCAAAAACCAATTTTTTTTTCAGTTGAGGGGATCTCAGAAATGGCAGCATCAAACGAATGGTTGTAATTAAAAGATGATGTGAGGATGGTGGTGGTAGTGGTTTTATTAAAAATAATAGTAAAAAGGAAGGAAAACATTTTTGCTAGCCCCGGCATCTGCCATCGATACTGAAGCACCTGAGCTGGGGCAGCGGAAATAAAGGATAGCAGGCAGAATGGAGAAATGAAATGAAAGAGGTGAGGGGACAGGAATAGAGGATAGGGGGAGAAGTAATATGTACTAACTATTTACACAATAAGAAATGTGTCCAGGTTGTGCGCGTGATTAGTTCATTTTAGAGGAATTAAATCACGCACGCGCACAGCACTGTGTTGGTTACAACCGGAGTGGGGCGTCCAGTTATTA